>NW_010229978.1:20394-21524 GCF_000690775.1 Eurypyga helias | reverse complement strand
ATGTTTGTGAAGTAAGACAAAAAAAAATTACATTAGTGGTGAACAATGGAGGGGTGAGCTGATGGAGCAGAAGTGAATTAGTTTGGCCTTCAGAGACACCCACAAAGAAAGGTGTCTGAGTCGCCTCAAAGTAATTCCTCTTTGCACGGAGCTCCTCTAACCAGCTTAAACAAAGAGAGACCAGAGATGTGCTTTTGATTTCAGCCCCACTTCCCCAATTTTGTTTGTTTGCTTTGCTTCCACCTGCATTTTTAAGTCCCTCCACCCCCCGGGCCGTTTGCAAGGGCTATGTTACCTGCAGGAATGTGTCGTGTCCCCATCAGGTCTCAGCACAGGAGTTGGGGCTGGGAGGGGTCTTCCTGTCTGCCCATGTTCCTGCAGCGTTCAGCAAGCAGGAGGGTGAAGAGAGGAAAGAAAAGAGAAGCATCAACCGAGATGGAGCGGTTGCATTTTCAGAATCGAAATTTAAGGACGAATGTACCTGGGGTACCCACAAGCAGCAGAGAGGGCTGCAGGGGTAAGCAAGGGGAAATGGGAAAGCAGGGAAACAAGAAGAGCTTTTCACACAGGGATTCTGGAAGGGCTGAAATCCCAAATAGCTAGGTTTTTATCTAAATATTTTTAGGTCCCAACAGATTATCACATATTTTTCCCCATTTCACTTTATTTTACATTGAAAAAACCCCAAATGTTTCTTTTTAGCACTAAGTAGAACCTAGCTAGTGGATCAATTTTTATTATTTTTCGTTTCCCAACAATTTCTGAAAAAATCACTGTGCTCCTGCCAAAAAAAAAAAACAAAAACCCATTTTACTTGAAAAAAATGTTGAAGTTAAACCCTCAAAGCTTGAATCAGGACCTCAGCTCAGCCCCTCCAGTTGGACTTGAAAACACCGCTTTTTGGCACATTAGAACCTAGCTAGTGGATCAATTTTTATTATTTTTCGTTTCCCAACAATTTCTGAAAAAATCACTGTGCTCCTGCCAAAAAAAAAAAACAAAAACCCATTTTACTTGAAAAAAATGTTGAAGTTAAACCCTCAAAGCTTGAATCAGGACCTCAGCTCAGCCCCTCCAGTTGGACTTGAAAACACCGCTTTTTGGCACATCTCTGGGGGGACGAGGGGCTC
>NW_010229978.1:4880-20381 GCF_000690775.1 Eurypyga helias | reverse complement strand
TGAACTTTCAGACTGTCAGGCCAAACAAAAGGGATCGCGGCTCTCTTTTTCTTGAGGATAAAGTGGAATATACACCAGCCGGGACGTCTTGTACATTGAAAAATTCCTGTGCTGTCA
The DNA here is from genome assembly GCF_000690775.1 of Eurypyga helias. Taxonomy (NCBI): domain Eukaryota; kingdom Metazoa; phylum Chordata; class Aves; order Eurypygiformes; family Eurypygidae; genus Eurypyga; species Eurypyga helias. The sequence continues at coordinate 20,264 of NW_010229978.1, read as the reverse complement.
CGCTTAACTAATAAATTGTCAAGCTATGTAAACAGGGCCATGGAAGCTATTTATTTATTGATTTGTTTAAAAGGGAAAAAAAAAAATAAGTGGCTCGTCCACAGGTTGCTTGCCAAATGTTCATCAAGCGTTGGGGGGAAGGAAAAATCAACAAGAAAGGAGTTTAAAGACAAAATATTAAGAACCCCAAATTGGGTGAAAATTTCTTTCTGACAGATATCACCTAGTGCAAACGAGACAGAAATACAAGTAATCTTGTAAAACGAAAGCCAAGGACAGACTTGTACCTGCCTTAGATGAATAAGTATCCCATTATCTTGAAGAATGAGGGCCCCGGGCTGTGATTATGCCACTATTGTATTCTAAACAGCATGGTTTGTCAAATGGAATAAATCCTAGCAAAATCAAATAAAAAAGGGATCCAATTTGAAGCCCAGCATACAATTTATTATTTTGTTTAATGTCGCCCTCTTGATGTTACTGATTATTGGGCAAATAGCGCCGTGTTTAAGCATGTGTTTAGAGTTGCCTGTCCCTCTCGCAGGCTCCAAGCTGTCACCATGACTGTCACCCTGTGCAGGCAAGCTGTTTGCTGCCCCCAGTAACCACCACCGAGCTCATCAGCCTTCGCCAGGATGGCCGTGGTACAGGACAGCATCGTGGAGAAAGAATTTCAATATTTGTGTTTTGACTTGGGTGAGTCTAGTGGTGACTTCGAGTGATGCAACGAAGAGCACTTTGCACCACACTGGCAGTGCCAAACCAACCAGGAGCTAACAGCAGCCAGTTGCATCATAAATTTATGAGGGAGAATTTCTCACTGATCTTCTAATTTATATATTTGGAGTAACAGCCATTCTCCCAGTGATTCTTGAAAAGGTTTCTCCTCTTACAAAGGTACCATCCCTTGTTTTATGATGCCTCAACCTTGGTCAAAGAAAGAAAGGCAATTAAAAAGGCCAAACAGACTATATAGATTATGAGGTGTTACAGAATAAATATTTGATATTGCTTTATCTGCTTGAGGGGCAGGGTGCGACTGGACATGAATCTGCCCTTGCTCAAGGCGGAGGCACTGCTGTGACACTGGGATTATGAGTATCAAAGAGCCAGATCTAGTCCTGCTTTGCATTCTGTTGGCTTCCAAAAGTTGTGTTGCTCTCTGGAAAACTCCTCAGAAAGATGTCCCCAACGTCTTCCAGTTACAGTCGGCAGTGGGTGTTCAGGAAAAATGAAAGAGCAGGCTCGCTGCTCTCGGACATGTCCCTGAGATGCAGTATTCTGGGGGTGGAGGATTAAAAGGGTTTCCCATACCCTGGCTCACCTCAGTGGAGTTACTGCAATTTCTTGACATGGCTTTGAAGGTGCTCTGAGTTCCCCAAACGTGAGAGGAAGCTAATAATATCATCTTTAACCAGCATAACCTATTCATCATGAGAGCAGGCTCGCTGCTCTCGGACATGTCCCTGAGATGCAGTATTCTGGGGGTGGAGGATTAAAAGGGTTTCCCATACCCTGGCTCACCTCAGTGGAGTTACTGCAATTTCTTGACATGGCTTTGAAGGTGCTCTGAGTTCCCCAAACGTGAGAGGAAGCTAATAATATCATCTTTAACCAGCATAACCTATTCATCATGTTTTCATTTGTATAAACCTTTGAATCACATAAAAAACACAAACTCAGGAGCAGAATGGGAGAAAGAATATGAGTGGTACATGTGGACATTGACCACAGAGCATCTTTTGCCCAAACAACCCTTGTGATGCTCCCTTCTGCTCCCATAATCCCATCTCCTTGTGCTCGCCTTGCACGAGAAATGATTTTTCTTATTCCAGTTCATTAAATGACTGAGGATTATTGGACGTGTGAGTTGTAAGTGTGAAAATACAGCAGTTTGTCAGTTCCTTGGGGCAGGAGCTCTTATGGCATGCGAGTAGATTGCACTCATGCAACCAGGGCTGATCATAGTGGGGAGCAACATGACACCATCTAGGAGTAATAGCAAGGAATGATGGATTTAAAGAGTCAAAAAAAAAAGCGAGCACATTTTATTTAGGCAAAGTTCCAGTTGAAATCAATAAGAACTACAGAATGCAGCCTCGTAGTTTGACTTGAAAGCATTATTTGTTAAGGACTATGAAAAACGGAGGAATTTAAAAAATCCAATTTATTTTACATCATTTTGCGTGGGCTATTTAACTTTCCTGAACCTCATTGCTTTTGGACATGGTAATGTCATTCACTCCCTCTTTCACTCAGGTTTCACTGTGTTGCCAACCACGAGCATCAAGAGAGTTACTCTCAAGTCCCTAAAATAATTAATGAGGTATTTTCATGTGGATAAAGGAGTCCTTGACTTCAGTATTCGGCTGTCCAATTTCTGTAAACCGCAAGGGAGAAACTCACTTAAAAGAAGAGATGCTTTCATATTCACAGGTCTCCAGGAGCTGGGTTTTCACCACTTTTGCTTCTACCACCCTCATTCCCCAAATATTGCAAACTCTGGGGTCTTCTTGCTGCATTTCCGCTGCTTCTGCTGAGCTCTTGTTCATCACCGGGTCTCTTGGCAAAGTTTTCCTGATACTTTAAATCAGGCAAGGGATACGGGATATTGCAATCCCTCGTCGTAAATAGCTACGCGTAGTCATGATCCAGAAATTTGTTCCTTTCCCCAGCTATTTTGAACAGCCCAGAAATTATATTACCTGCAAGACTTCTTTTTCCAACACAAACCAGAAATGATGGCAAGGTTTCTGTTTGCTTTGTGCAGAACAAGTGAAAAACATTCCACACCCACATAGTCTAAATACATTAGTCAAACGAGACCCAGATTTCCCTAGACGAATCTGAACATCTTACCAGAAACACTTCTTTTCTCCTGGAACATAAACATCCGAGAGGACTCATATGGGTCCACCTGTTGTGTTACAGGTGAGGATACTGACCCTTTCAAATCTTCTCTATTATAAGGTCCTAACCTGTAAAAAAAGACAAAAGCATCTTAAAACATAAAACATAAAAGCCTGTATGACCCTAGCTTTCTGAAATAAGCACGCACAGGAATTTAATACTACTTGATTCCATTGCTCAGGCAAGCTCAGTGTGTTTTAATTTTTGTTTTATATGTAAGTAGCTTCAAAAGTTTCCAAAATTTCTTCTCTTTCACAAATATTTTTGCCGCTGTTGGTTTTCAAAATACTCTTTCTTTTTTTCCCCTCTTCATTTCCAAATTTTTCTGCTTTTCTGGGACTTCTGTTTCCTATCATCTGGAACATTCAGAAGCAAGCCCCAAATATTTCCAGTTAAGTTCCCACAAAGTTGCCAATCCGACCTAAAAAAAAAGGTGAAAAAGAAAACAGCAACAACAAGTAAAATGCCCAGTGAAAGCCACAAAATCCCATACAAAAAATGAAAACACAAAATCAAGAAACCCAGCTTGGGACTGTCAAAAGGGAATATTCTCCCCTTAATACAGAGGTTTGCACCTTAAAATCCTTCAGCCACTTCAGCATTAACCACCGTCGCCTTTTTTTAATTTTCATTTTTCCCAAGCAACAGGGCTGCCTGCCCACAACACCCACCGCTATCCCCCGACCCCCTCTCCCCGCTTCTGCGCCGTGGGGCGAAGCTCGCGCCAGCCCACCTCCCCATTCAGGGCCATGATTATGCTTTCCATGCCACGCTGAAAGCCCTGTGCGGAGGGGAGAAGAATCCAAAGGCATTCTGGCACCCCGGCCTGATAAGAAACTTGAGCCCTATTCAGCGGCTGACAACCGCTTGTAGAATATGATCTTAATCCTGTTTCTAACATTCTTTCGCCCTTCGGCCGCCCTATTCCAGGCTGTATTCTTCTAGCCGTCGCTTTAGCAAATCCCCCAAATAGAATTACTGGGGGGAGATAAACATCAAAGGGTAATTCAAGAAATCTACAGTAGGTTCACACAGTAGGGGAAAGAGGGGCAGGTGGGGGCCGGTGGAAAGGGCCGTCTCTCCTCTTGCCCCACGATCTTTTACTGGTTGCGTTCCTAAGGGCTGCCTCCCCGGCTTTTCGCAGAGTGGCCCCTCAAACCTGCTCAGCAGTGTGCTATTTTTAGTATTTATGTTTTATCCTGATTGAGGCTTTTTTTTTTCCCCTTGGGAGGGTGAGAGTGCGGTGGTGCAAAGCACTGTATATAGCCATCCTGTGTAAACATAACCCTTTCCTCAGAGAGGCGCATCTGCTAGGTGGAGAAGATGAGAGAAGGAGAGGATATTTTCCTGGTAGGAAGCAGAAACACGGAGACACCAAGAGACTTGCCCAGCAGCACACAAGAAGTCTGTTCTAGAAATGAAATGAGTGAATATAATTTGGGATCTTCCAGTAATTCCCATCAGAGTCTTCAGCACTCAGAGACGTGTAAATCCCATGACTTGCCCTGAAGATCTTCCCAACATCGGTTAGCAAATCCTGCAAAGAAGGAGCCTCCAGCTGAGCCCATAAGAAGCATTCATATTTGTCACACAGACCTCACAGCTGTGAGCCTCCTCTGCTGTGTAATTAAAACAGCACCCTGTGCTATACATCCAGAGCTAAGGAAATGGTGGGACTCTGAGGACAACGCCAGTCTCTCCATCCTGGCTCACTTCAGTCCCCTAGAAACCAGGGACCTGCTTTCTGCTTTCTGTACAGCTCATGAAGAAGGATGAGCTCCTACCAACCCCATCCTTAGATGCTGTCTAGCATAACCAAGGTGAGGTATGGACCACGTGTCCTCCAAAGACCCCTTCCAACCCCAATTATTGCTCTAAATACTGTGGTTCAAGAGGAACCGCTTTACAACAGGCACAGGTAATTTGGGCTGTTAAAGAGAATGCAAATAATTCAGATAATTCAGTTATCCCCAGCATCACAAAAGCATCGCCTTATTAACTCTCCCAGGACCATCTTTCATGCTGGCGCTGGTTCACAGCTGAGTTCACATCAGCTCCATCAGCACTTTCTTCCTAGCCCCTTCTAGCAGCTGCAGCTGACAACTGCTTCAAGAAGGGCACAGAAATGATAGAGCCAAACTTTTCTTCTGTAAGATGGTGGAATGACAAGGGACAAAAGCCACCGCTTGCAGCTTGGGGGATTTGGACTGAGCATTAGGAATTCCTGACCACGACGGTGGTATAGCCCTGAGGCAGAACACCAGAGGTGGGTGATCTCCATCCTTGGAGGATTTCAAAAACTTGGATGGACACAGCCATGACCATCCTGATTTGGTGTTGACAACAGCCTTGCTCCAGGCAGGAGGTTGGTCTGAAGAGCCCAGAGATGCCCCCACACCACCCAAGAGTCCTCCTCAGTCACTCATGGGCCAAAATGTTTAAAAAGCAGTTTTAGTCTGAAAAAAAAAAAAACCAAAACTGTTGCAAGAGCATTGTGAGACAGTGTAGCAGCTTCCAGGAGGTAAAAATCCGATCGGCTATAAAAGAAGAGAGAGACCTAAAAATAGAGCTCCCACCACCCACACAAAAGGATTAATTTCAGTTAAGAAACAGGGCAGCCTTGACCTTGAGCAAGTCAAAGATGCCTGTCTCTCCGCTGATGTTTCCGCTGCCCCATTACATGTGGTTTGGAGAAAAGGCTTCACATTCTTGGTTCTGGTTTTCTTGTTTGTCAAAGGAGGTTGAATATCCTTACATGTTCATTGATGCTCTAGATTCACAGCTCATCAGATTTAGCCCAAACCTCAAGAGTCCAGTTGGATTGCCATGGATCATCACCCCTTATCAGGGCATGAGGTATGGCAAAGTCTTTACAGCTCTTCTGTCTCGCAATTATATGTAAAAAAATTGTTTCAGACAATGCAGTAAAAAACCTTTGAATACACACACTGAGGAAGAGAGCCACATTATAGCAGTTATTTTGCTTCCTTGTAATGCATTTAGTGGGTTTGGCACCTCGCCTCTGCAGAGGAAGCTGCGTGGGGGGAAGAGATGCATTCCACATTTTCATCACACTCAACAAGAGGGAAAAGTCATAAAAGAGTGTGCCATTTTCAGCCTACACAACTGCCGTCACAGATTTTTTTGTGTAACTGCTTGATTTAAGCCATAGGATAGCCAGGAGGTACTTTTACAACCATGCACAACTCTGACAGAGCCCGCAGGACATGGGGATACGTCTTTTCTCTACTCATCTCTGGGTAGACCTGAGATAGAAAAACATGTCTGATTTTGAGCATCACTTCAAGAAAGATGTGTATTAGCTGGAGAGAGTCCAAAGAAAAAGATGAGGTTAACTGGAAAGCAACATCCATGAAGAAATATTAAGACTATTGATTTTGTGTAAACTGGAGAGGGAAAAGTAAAAGGAGTTTTAAATATATGCCTGCTTTAACCACATAAAGGGCTGATACAGAGCAGGAGCTACTCCCTTCACTATGTCCTCAGAAAACAGGACAAGCCCCAGGCTAAGAAATATATTCTTTGAATTTTGCTGATCAGGGTATATCTGGGGCTTTATGCCCTGTGAGAAGTCCCTAGGCCTCATATCTCCTTGGGATACACTCTCCCTCCCACGTAATTTGATATGTTGGGAATAGTTATTTATTTCTCACACTTTGTGTGGCCTCAGGACTCAGCTACTGCTAGACTGGTCCTCAAAACTCTGTTCCAGCTTTATAATCTGTCACCCTGCACATCACAAGCTAAAGGATTCTGGTGAATTAACTCCCCCTTCAAACAGGGAATCCATCCTCTGGTCTACAGTTTGCCAAAAAGGAGGTATCCCCCCCCTCACCTTCAGCTAAATGTTGCTGTGGCTAATTACCCTCACAGTCCATGTTAATCTCGCTATGAGATCCTGTCTCATCCTAAAACTCATTCCTCCTTCTCAGGTTGCTTGAGATTTCACCCCTGATTGCTGATGGCATCCATGGTCCTGCTGGTTATGAAAAGCTCAGCTAGATCAATTGCACAGGGAGGCTTAAGTGTTTCCAAGACCATAATGAAAATTCCTTTCTGTAGAAACTGTGACCCAGACATGAAACCCAACCCTCAGCGGGAGAATTCTAATTTCATAGGAGACAAAAGCCAAGCACACTAAAAAAAAAAATTGTCACTCGCTTGGAGAATGGGGATTTATCATTCAGGTGCAAAGAGCTCCATTAGCCTCCACACACTGGTTTACCTAGGGATGTTTTTCTTGGGATTTATTTTAAATCAACAGAATGGGTTTGGGAACGCATCGTGTCTGCCTTGTCTGGACAACGGGGCAACCAGAACATTGGGCAGTTTTCAGCATCCAAGTCTCCTTTCTTGTGTCATCCTGAAATTGTTTATTTGGACAGGAGAACTAGTTTGTTGAAGGCGGTGGATATGGAGTGGTGACCACACATCATTCGCCTAGATGGTGCCTCTAGGCAGAGAAAACGGTGGAGAGGAAGCACGTCCTCTCCACAGAGATGGGGTACTCAACCATTAATTCCATTTGTTGTTTATTTGATGGCAACTGCATTCACCAGACACGTGCTTTGTATGTCCAAGAAGCACTTCCATGCCTGGCTTGATATCAGGATGTGTGAGCCCAGCACCAAAACTTCCATCACATGGAAAAAAGCAAAGATATCTGGCTATAAATTGTTATTTGATTTCACCCACAACAATGTTAGCTCTGATTTCAGTAGAAAAATATTCCCACGAAGTCTGAGCCTGAGGAAAAAAGTAGCTCCTAGAAATCCTCATCTCCATGGGGTTTCTATGAGCTTAACAGAGGGAGAAACCAGAACAGGGGCATGGTGCCACAGTCCCCATACAAATACCACAGTCAAGAGTCACGATTCACCTTTTTTCCACGAATGTGCCCAGTGACCTCTCTGTTATATCCCTTCTCAAGTGTGGTGAGCAAGAGTCTGTCAGAATTCAAAGTGCTGTAGTTACAAATTCGGGCATCCACTGTGCCCAACACAAAAGATGCTTTTGCACAGGAAGGCTCAGGACTGCTCCTGCATGTTCACGCTCAGCACGTTCAGCCTGAGCACTCTGGATGAGCCCCAGTATCCCACCATATTCCCACTCCCCATTCCCCAAGGAGGGTACAGTCGGAGGAGCAGGGTTTGTGGGCTGCAAAGCACCCACGTGCCGCAGAATGTGATCACAGCCACAAGGATGTGCTCGTGCCAGGGAGGCTCTCGCCCTTTCTCCACGCCAGACCATTGCAAAATCAGCTTCTGGGAGGACTCTGCTTCTCATTTATTTCTCCTGGGCCTGTCCATGCTTCCCCTTACTAATCCTGCCAAATTTCAATCGGTTCTTAAAACAGTTCCAATTAAATAGCTCTTCAATCAGTTTGATCGAAAGCGCTCTTTCCACAAGTGCGGCACACCCGCGAAATCAGGAATTTCCTGCAGGACAACTACTTTCCGAAAAAAAATTCTGGATTTTCTCTTGGAAAATGATCAGCTCAAAACCAGAACTATTCAGCCTCATAGCCAACATTCTCCTTTTTATTTCTTCCAGAATTTGGAGTAGACTCTCCCCCTCCCCCTAAAATTTTGTTCTCAACAAATATTTCGTGGATAAAAAGCAAACCAAAAGCACTCTCCCCTGGCTTGGAGTTCAAACAGGCGGGAATTTTCACACAGCCCAGACCTGGGGCTTGGAAAGCTCTGGCTTCTTGGCAAAGCCCGTTCAGAAAAGTCACTTGGAGTGCCCACATTTGTCCAAGGCACGCCTCCAACCAGTTTAACACTGGGGAGGCTAACCCAGTTCTGATAATTTCTAATATAGATCTGCTGAGGTTTTCCTTTCCAGTAAATATTTCCTTTTTCATTAGCAGCAACTATCCAAGAGACATATTTTCAGGGTTGGCTCTTTCCCCCATTCTCAGCCTCTTCTGGACCGAGTCACGATTTTATGTGCATCATTATTTTTCCCTCTTTTGACACTCACCAGTCCAGAGGATCGCTGTGATTTATTCAAGCAGCAAGGGTGCACCCAGTGTTTATTCACCCGACCAGATTGCTGTGGATAGAAGAGCTGGGCTACACTCCCTGCGCTTCCCCCCTGCTCCTAATACCGAGAGATTAGGTAGGGAAGCCAGATAGCCTGGTTCTGGAAGCAAGCAAATGAGCAACCCTAAATACCTTCCTAGACCTGGTGACCAGAAGTCCTTGGCGGTGACTGGTCCTTGTGGGATAATGCCAGGAATAGGCATATTAAGCACATGAATGTCAAGTCCTAATTCATCTCTTTAATGTTGTACAGTAGCAGGACTGTACCCCCCTGCTGCGGTGTAATTTCACGCTGAGGAGTCTGATGGGGCTTCCTGCAGACTGATCCTTTATGGATCAGAAAACTCACTTTCTCTTTGTGTTAGAGGGCCCTGAGATTATCTTATTAACCACCTCCATGCCAGTGCAGATTAAACACCAGGCTCTGCCTCTTCTGAGGACTCCTTTTACTCCTTTCCCCCTCCTACCAGTTCACGTGGCAGAGGTGAAGAACATCAAAAACCCAAGCCTCCACCAGTGGGTCTCACCCTTACGGGTGCAGATGGGCTATTTTGCATATTCTTGGCTCAGATGCAATACTGGCCTTGCTTGAACCTTAAATCAGTTTAAGCGGGTTGGTGTATCCACATTAGGGTTCCTGTACCCCTTCCGAGGTTCTTCTCTCCCTTCCTCAAAAGAGGCAATGTTTACACTACTTGAGAACAATGTCATGCCGGTACCACCAGCCCTGGAGCTTCTAACTCGACTGCAGGAGCCGGTCCACTTGAGGCGCTACGCTCCACAGGACCTGGCCAGCTGGAGGAAGGGCTTCCTCCCTTCCACCATCTCAGCCCACCAGGCATTGACTTTACAAATATCTCCAGATCATGCCGTGGGGACAGCAAGAGATGGCAGTGACTGCTCAGGACATCCCTGTTGCCTCCAAATGTGAGAGGTGCAGCACATAGGTCAAGAAAGGGCTGCAAGAGGGAAGGCAGAAACCCAAAGGTATTCTCAGACACTCCTCAGGATGAGGGATTTTCCAATCTAAGGAGACAAAAGCCTTCTGCTTTCACCACTAGACCATGGCTGACTCCTCAGTTGATGCCAGACAGGCACCCCGTAGCCACGTCCCAGCATGTAACAGGGGATGAGAGTTTATAATCTTGTTTTCTGGGCTGGCTGCCCTTCTGGTGCCCCTCATGCTCCATGTAAATCATCTGGAGTCTAATTTCTTTGGCTTGCAGGGCTGTTCTTCCCTTGTCTGCTTCTAACAGGTTTCTGGCTGAGCAGGGAGCTTGTCGGTAAAGACAGTTCCAGGACAGTCCCATAAAAAAATCTGCAATTAAGTCTTATTTGGACAAAATGCTTCCTTGGAGGTTGGGCAGATCGGGAGCAGCTCTGGCATGCTCTCATCTCCCACTCAAGGTACCTGCATATGCAGCTATACTCCCCATATATGCAGGTACACTCCCCATGGGTATACTCCCCATCCATCAGAACCGTTTCCTGAATCAGGGTGGTCCCATCCTTTTGTTGCTTCACCTGATGCACTTAGAGAAAGCAGTTCAACACAGCCCTCTGTGAATTTCAATTATTTTTAGGATATTGCTCATATGTCCTCATGTTGTGCTGAGGTACAGACCCGGTGGCAAGTTCCGCCGCCAGCAACAGCGTTCTTACAGCTAATGAAAAATAACCTGCTTTTTATCTGCAGAAAATAGCATCGCCTGGGTCTTATTGCAAATTATTCAATGGCTCTCCAAGCATTTAGTAGTTCTTAACTGTCTATAGGGCTGTGCAAATCTCTTTTTGGCTGCTATCCTGCTGCGTTGGTGAGCACCCCAACTTGCCATGAACTACAGCTGTAGCTGTCCTGTCCCTCCAGGCAAGGAGCCAGAGGAGCCCCTCGCATTGCTGGAGGCAGGGTGGGTCATAAGCCCTCTCCCAGATCCCCGTCTCTTCTCCCCCAGGCAGGTCACTTGTTCCCTGGAAGGACACAGGACAGCAGGACTCTGGCTTAGGGAGAAAAATCCTGTAGTCCTGTTTGAGGACACAGCAGCATCTCAGTGGGATCCCAGAAGGTGTCTGCTGAGCCTGCAGCCCACCTCTGCTGGGAAATGGTGAAACACAGAAAACACTGAACCCCCAAAATTTCCAAGCATCCACACGCATCTTCTTTTGACATTGAAAGAGAGGAGAGAAAGCCACCAATCCCGTTTGCATTACAGCTTCCTTGGGAAGGGGGCTGTTCTGGGACCCAGCACCCCGCAGGAGGAGAGCCCAGGGCAGGAGCCCAGGCAGCCACGGTCAGTGCCACAGCGGCACCGGCAGAGAAAAGGGACCCCTCAGAGGGAAATTGCTAAGTCAGGGCTAGTTTTAACGATTTTATCATTAATAGGGTGGTTGGGTTTTCTTTTCTAATGCAGGGAGGGTAGTGAAGGATTTGCTGGTTTGACTGCAATAGCATTCTTGTTATCATATTTTTCCGTAAGGGAAGAAACAAGTCCCTCTGTTCTACCGCAGCTTTGCTTGAAGTACACCAACACGGTGAAAGGAGAGTAGTGAGAAACCTCTACTCAAATTCTCCAGGAGGAACCGAACTATTTCCATTTTTTCTTTTTTTTTTTTTTTTGCAAACAACCTACTTAAGAAACCCCCTGGGGAATCGTGTGACTTGAACCCTTTATTTTTGCATTTACCATCTGACAACTCTCTCCTTCGCCCAAGTAAGCTGGGTCAGGCTTGGGCTTGGGGCTTTTAGGCTCTTTCCAGCCAAGCCTATGAAGGTGATGGGAGAAGGCTTCGGAGGGTGATGGAGGCTTTTGGGGCTGTGTAGGTCCTGGGATCCCGTTGGACGGGCAGCAGACCTCGCAGCCCTGCAGCAGACTCGCCAGCCACAGAAGCGGTGCTGAAGCCATCGAAAGCAGAGATCGTTGCAGGTTGGAGGTGAAGCAAACCAGAAGGCAGCTCTCCTGGGGACGTGTTTGAGTGACCCGGTGTGTGCAGAGCCGCTCGCTTGCCGTTGGGCTGGAGCAGAAGCTGTCGGAAAGCAGCAGGCAGAGTTAAGGGGACAAGCGCGGAAGGCAGCGTCCCTACGGTGCAGCCTGGGGAGCACCAGGACAAGCACCCGCCTTCACCCTGCAACAGGGGAGATTTTCAGCCTCAATAAATGCAAAGCCCCCTATTCTGCCCAGCACAGTGGGTTTCCCTGAAGCTCAGCCTGTGCCTTAACGAAGGACCCTTTCCAATCCATGAGCCGTCGGATGCCAGAGCAGAAGGGAGGACTGTTTGTTTGGACCTCTGTGGGTTAGGCAGCTCAGACTTTATTCTTGCACTGTGATAGGTTCCTAAATGAAAATCCAATAATATTTTAAGCAGAACGAGTTCCCATGAAAGTCATTTCTAAATCGCCTGGCTCATCCTACCTGTCGGCTGGATTCTCCATCCCCACTGGCCTAAGCTCGGTGTAACGTCCCTGGTCCCAGCGGCGTTACTCCTGGGAGCCGAGTCCGGCCCTGCCGCAGCGAGCACCCGCTGCCGCCTGCCTTTAATGAACATGTAAATAGGCGGGAGCCTTCGGAGCAGGGTGACCCTGCAGCCAGGAAGTTCTCCAAAGCAGCTCGGGAGAAATAATACTTTATTCCTGGCGGTGCAAAGAACTGATAGGGACTGACTAAGAAGGGTTCATGCAAATACTCCCGAATTAAGCTCCGTCTGGAGTTAGAAAGGAAAGATGATAAACATACCCGGCTTTAAAACTGCAAAATATGCTTTGCAGGCATGAAACCGGAGGAGTAACAAAACTATCTGACATCATATTAAACAGCAAAGCGTTTCTTATTCTCAGGCCGGCAGTTACCTAAAACCAGGGTCCCATTAAAGAGTCCTAACTATTATTTACATTTCTAAATCTTAAAACCATTAACAATAGCCACTTAATTCAATTACTTTCCCTGGGAGCCGATGTTATTACATTATTGTCACGAAGCCGAGTTTGGCTCTGGGTTTCTCTTTTTTTCCTTTCTTTAAATTCATTCCTCTTTTCTCCGCGCCGAGTGCCTCCCCCTCACCTCCCCGTCTTCCTCTCCCCCGATGTCATTGTGTAGAACTAATGGGGTAAACTGAAATGGTATCTGTCCTCATTGACAGGTTTATGAGAATTTAATAAAGCGTGGCGCGGATAAAATGAGATATTACAAGGCCACACAAAGCTGATTGACTTCTCCACGTCAGCATTTTTATTTGGTTATTTATTTATTTCTTTTCAACACAGGGGTGAGCTCACCAGTCTTTTGGTAGTGCTAGAGATGAGAGGGGGAGGGAAAACATGGGCAGCGGGAGGGACCGATCAATCGATCGACTTGTTTGCTGTGAGCATGGGCCGCGATGCTTTGCGGCTTTCCGATTGCTCCAGGAATATGACATGGAGCAAGGCCCCCTCCGTTGCCGCCTACGCATGCTTGTGCTGGGGTGAGCTTGCCAGCAACAGCTTGCCCACAGGTGGGGGTCCCCACGGCCGCGCCATCAAGGGGTCTGAGCTAGGGACCAGCTGCTGGGTGTGCAAAACACTGCACAGAGACTCAGCACGGATGGGGCGGGAGGTGCGAGTTGTGCGTCCCTCTAGGGCTGACATCCGAGGTGATGCCAAAATAGCCCCCCATAGCCCACCTGGGGGGGGCTCAGCCCAGACCACAGGGACGTTGACACCGATGGACACAGAGCAATCACAACCTGCAGTAGGAGCCAGGGGGTCCGCAAGAAGGAGGAGGCCACCAACCAGCTCCACCAAGGCATGGGCCTGCTCTGTGCCTCAGTTTCCCCTCCCGCCTGATACCCATCCTGCTTGTATAAATGTAAATTGCAGGTTACCCAGGCACAGACCAAACCTTCCCTCAGGAAAAATCAGTGTGGGTATTTAAGTGTGTTTGCTTCCATCCCAAGGCAAACAGGGAGAGCTGGAAATCTGGGCTGCGCAGTAACTGGCTGTCTGTCTCCCTCTCCTGGCTTGTTCAGAAAGCAGGTTTCTCAGGAAAAAAAAAAAAAAAAATCAGGGTCTGTGGGCTTTTTTCCAGGCAAGGAAAACTACAGTACCCGTGGCTAAGGAGGTCTAGATTCAGCCCAATCACACTCAGCAATGGATGAGGGCTCAGGACGCTGCTAAGACTCAGGACACCACTTAAATCTTCACCCCAAGCTAGAGAAGAACATTGCTTTGGGGGAAAACTGTGAGGATTAAGCTTGGGGCTGCTCCTGTTAGCCTCAAAACTTGGCCTGTGAGGCTTCAGGCACAAATAATATAGAATCATAGAATCACAGAATGGTTTGGGTTGGAAGGGACCATAAAGATCATCTAGTTCCAACCCCCCTGCCATGGGCAGGGACACCTTCCACTAGACCAGGTTGCTCAAAGCCACATCCAGCCTGGCCTTGAAGACATCCAGGGAAGGGGCATCCACAACATCTCTGGGCAAAGAGATGGCAAAACAAATATTGTTTTGCCCTTTCTGCAATATGCAGTCAGAGAAGGTAGAGATGCCCCCGTTCCCTCGAAAGTACAGGCAGCCCGTCAGATCTGAGGCACTGCCCCGGACACCACAAATCCTGGCAGCAGCTGAGCTGCAGCTCTCCGAGCACTGACCGTTTGCAGGATCAAGCCCTGCTGGGATGTCCTCCCTTAGCATAACCAGCAGCAAATTTTCCCATCATTTTATAAAACACCTAAAATTGCCTGAAATCAAAGCATTGCTCCCCACAAAAGCTCAGGTTGTCCCATCACCCAAGGAGCCAGAAAATGGCTTTCTGCTTTGTGCGAGGCTCCTCGCAAGTTCAGGGTTTATAGTGCAGGGTTTTAGGGTGCAAAAGCCCGTCAGCATGAGATGTCTGCCAGGCCAGCAGCTCAGTCCTGCTCTCTGGTGGCTCACACCCGAAAAGCCACAGGCACCCAGCAGCGAGGTCTTCTCAGAGCTGTGAGAGACGAAGAGATGGATGCACATCATGCCTGGCCCATGGCCTGGAAAGGATCTATGCTCCCCTTTCTTCATTAATGTAGCTCAACATACAGCTCAGAAGGCAGCTGTGCACGTGAAGATGGAGATCATGGAAGGTTTTAAGATTCCCTGCTTGAGAAGAGCATGGGCCCATCACTGCAGAGGGACCGTGGACTCCATAAAGGGGCTGCAACACACTGCCCCATTTTAAAAGCCCCTCCAAATTCTTTGCATCATGGAAAGCATTCTTCTGCTCCACATAGATTACTCACAACCCCTGCAACAGCCTTTCCTGCAATAGCCCAGTCCCATGTATCCTGGGCTGTATCCAGAGCAGCGTGGCCAGCAGGTCCAGGGAGGGGATTCTCCCTCTCTACTCTGTTCTCGTGAACCCCCAGCTGCATCCAGCTCTGGGGCCCCCAACATCAGAAGGATAT
>NW_010229978.1:0-4795 GCF_000690775.1 Eurypyga helias | reverse complement strand
TGTTCAGCCTGGAGAAGAGAAGGCTCCGGGGAGACCTTACACCCCCTTCCAGTACCTGAAGGGGCTACAAGGAAGCTGGGGGGGACTTTTTGCAAGGGCCTGTAGTGACAGGACAAGGGGTAAAGGGTTTAAATTGAAAGTGGGGAGGTTTAGATTGGATATCAGGAAGAAATTCTTCCTGGAGAGGGTGGTGAGGCACTGGGACAGGTTGCCCAGAGAAGCTGTGGATGCCCCATCCTTGGAAGTGTTCAAGGCCAGGCTGGATGAGGCGTGGAGCACCCTGGTCTAGTGGAAGGTGTCCCTGCCCATGGCAGAGGGGGTGGAACTAGATGGTCTTTAAGGTCCCTTCCAACCCAAATCATTCTGTGATTCTATGATTCCATGATAAACATCTCCCCCTCCCCCAGTATTATGTCTCCTTGCTGAAGGGCCTCATGGTGCAGAGCAAGCCAGGGAGCATTTCTTCTAGATTTCCTCACCCCAACCCGCTGAGACATACCATTCTCCCAGCTTCACCGACGTAGCAGCACCATGGGCTCGCTCAAAGCACAGGGCACAGCAGATGTCCCTTGAGGTCACCAGCTCTGCTGTTGCCACCACCACCATCGCTTTCCCAAGGCTCACAATGGCTGCCTGTGACCCCAAGGATATGGACACTGTGAGGCAGCATCCTACAAAGCCTGGACTCATGCCTTGCTATTCCGAGGAGCATTTAACCATCTTCTCCATACTGGCTTCACTCTACAAAGTTTTAAACACAGAGGTGACCCCTCATTCTTCACCCTGCAATGCATAATAAACAAAAAGAAGAAGTGAAACTTGTCCCCCACCCCCTCCAGCTTTGCTGCCCTGGCTCTGCTCCCCTCTCCCTGACCACGAGAGCTGCTCAGCGTGTAAATGGATATAATCTTTGGCAGGATCCACAATAGCCTCCTATCTCCTGCTCTCTCTCTCTGAGTGGCTGGAGTAATTACAGTGTAGCAGTGCCAGCACGAAGCATTTCTGCTGATGAATGCACTCAATCTAAGCACAGTTTTATGTATCATTAATTCCTTTAGCGTTCAAAAAAATAACTTTTTTGATGGCAGATAATACGGTAATCACTCACAATTGCCAATACAATTATCTTCATTCAGCTGTGTAAAACAACTACAAGAGTAATTTTACCCACTTACATTTTCTTTCTCTCTTTTTTTTTCCCTCCTTATTTTTTAATGTTTATACGAAATGCAAATCTGTTTGGACTTTGTAACACAGGCACTGCCAGAAATAAGCCCCCACTCCCTCATTTGTATAGAAAGGAGGTTTTCAGAGCCTGAAACTATTTGCTTAAGGTGTCTTCAGCAATCTTGGGAATCTCCCAAAGGGTCCCCCCATATCCTAGGGACCCCACAGCTACGATCTCTTCAGTTTTTCCTTACTTTTCACCAAACTACCATGCAACAACTGCCAGATACACGAGGAGCAAGTGTTTGTGCAAGTTGCACGTGCAAGTCTTGGTTCCCTTCCAGGTCAGCTTCTCCTCCGCTCTGCTGGTGGAGAAAACATGTGAGCACTCCCTTCACACACTTCAGAACAGGGTCCAAAAAGCTGGCACAAACTATGTGTTCGATCTGCATATGGTAACTCAGATACTTCAGCTTGAAGCAGGTTTGGGAGCAATCAAACCTTCCACTGGCAGAGCCCTGGAGCACAAACTGTGAGAAGGACAAGCACCTTCTACAGACAGGGGTGCCCTACAACGTGAATAACAAAGGTGACACCAAGTGAACATCTTGGTTGAAACATGCAGTTTTCTTACAGGGGTAAAAGGAGTCGCTCCCACACGACACTGCCCCTTGCCTGAGCTGCTGGACAACCTTTTTGCTCCCGCTACGAGAGGAGCTGCTTCACCTTCTTGCAGATCATGTTGACGAATCCCACTGAATGTCAAGAACCTACAAGGAGAGGAGAAATGAAACAAGAGGGACTGCTGGCTGTTGTAAACGAAGCTTGGATCTTCTTCCAGAGGGCCAGACCCCAGGATGGGGGTGACTGGCAGCTGGTGGGAGGAGCAGGTTGTTAACCTCTGGGAAACAGTCGAAAAGCAGCAGGGTGAAATGGAAGAAGTGTATAAATTCTTGGCTGAGAAACGAACAATTTCTTACGCCTCTTCTGAAATAAGGAGTAGCAAATGAAATTAGCCAAGGGTGGCAAACAGGAGATGTCACTTCCCTGTAGCCCGAGGATGAACTGTGGAACAGGATCTGAACTGAACAGGATCTCCCTGTTGCAGTACACTGTGAGTGCCAGAATCAGATTGCTTCAAACCAGAAATATCTGTAGGAGAAAACAGCTATTAGTCACTAAAACCTAAACTCTGGCTTGAGAAGCCACAGCTCTCTGATGCCAAGAGACTGCGTTAAGGAAAACATTGCTGTCTGTTTGCTATACTCTTGGCATCTGCTCTGGTGTCAGATGAACGGGGGATAGCTGGTCCTTCAGCCCAAGCCGGTCCAGCTGACCATGTGTGGTGTGTCACAGCTAGAAGATGACATTTTCTGCCCCTCCTTTGGTAATCACAGGGTTACAGCATCTTGGGGGTGTGGTGGTACCCACCTAGTTGCAGCTCTGTGGACACGCAGAGGGGTGTGGGCAATGGTGAAGGAAGCCTTCACCATCCAGCTGCTCCTTTCACCCTCCCTTAACCACAGGCTCCAGCCCTGCCAGGCAGTGGAGGAGGTGCAGGGGCAGGATCCATCCTTATTGCCAGCACTCCAAGATTCAAACCCCTTTTGCTGCAGCATATGGGCAGCCCTATGGACATAACAGTAAAAAAGCTCCACTTGCTCATCTGGCAAGGACACATCAATGTCCCAAAGGGACATCAGGGCATGACTCACCCTACAAGCCAGCAGTTGGCCCCCACCCCAGGCCACGGGTAGCAAGGCCAGATGTGTTTTACCTCTCTTAGGCAGTCCCAGGCACATCCTCCTGGACAGGGTGTCCCCATCCACCACCTGCCTATGCTGACACCCCCTGTCCTCTGCCTTGTCCCATCTCTGCTGGCAGCTAGGTCACAGCAGACACCTGTTCCATTTTGGGGTTTTCCACGCTCTGGGTTAACTTCCTGGAGCTGGCCAGCCCCAGCAGAGATTCAAGCCTTCCCACTGTTTTGCCTGATGCCTCAACCCCATTTATTCACCCCCATACACTTGCCCGGGAGAGGGGAGCAGGAGGGTCTCTGGCAGCAGCTCTTGGAGGCACAGGTGCTCCAGGCATAAAGCTCATATTTTGGTTTTTTCCCATGGACAAGTTGAACTGCAAATCTTGAAAATTGTCCCTGCATGAGAGTTTTTAAGCAGGGTTTAAACCAGGAGGAAGAGGGTTGGGGAAGTAATTTTGTCTTCCACCGGAACTAGTTTTCTAGTTCCTCCTGTTTCTGCAAAGCTCACCACCTTTCTTGTTCTCTTGTTAAAAGACTTCAGGTGCACCTGGTTTTACCGCCTGCGGGGCAACAGCCCTATTTTGTGCTCCGTGGGGGGAGATCAGTGCAGCTGGGGAGAGTGCGAAGCCTCCGTTCTCTTGGCTCACTGCTAGGGCACTCCCACCAACCCCGCTCCCCTCAGTTTCTTGTGCCCCACGTAGCCTGCACGCGTGGGACTGCGGTGCCCGTGGAAGCATGCAGTGCTGTGTAATCCGCTGAGACTCACAGTCTGATGTGTGTGGGGTGAGAAAAAAGAGGAAAAAAACCCACAAAAAAACGAGGTGGGGAGGGAGGAAGGCTGTTCTTGCATGTAATTTCCTTGACCCAGTTAACAGGAAGCCGCTCATCCTCAAATAATCGAGCAAGAAGACGTAGGCCACAAGCTCAGCGAGGGCTGAATACTTCCGAGGCTTCAACGCCCTTCAGCAAAGGCAGCCCCGGACCCCGGTACGTACAGCGCAGCGTTTCCCTCTGGGGCAGCCAGGCTCTGGCACTGGTGCTGCCAGGGTAGCCCTGATGACCTGAATGTTGAAATAAAGCCAGCAGCCTGAGCAATAAGGCCAAGAAAATCAGGTTTGGGTAACTCTACTGCAATTTGTAGCTCAGCATCTGCCTGGGAGCGGCTTAGGCACAGCTTCTCCTGCTGGGATACAGTAGGAAGGAGATGACACCCCAAACCTTTCCCAACAGGTTTTTCACAATCTTATGGGCAGCGTCTGAACTGAATAGCTTGAAATATTTGCTGATGAACTTTTGCAAGCGGTGAAGGTTTTTTTTTTTAAGGACAGAACCCAAGTGGGGCTGGTGACAAATGCTTTTGGGGTTAGTTTCCCTCCGGGCTGAGCGCAAGGCCCCAGCGAGCTCTCTTCCCTGAGCAGGGATGGCAGATGGCTGTGCTGGAAGCCGCAGCTCTCGGCAGCGCTCAGGCACACGCCTGCTCTGCCAGCGATGAAGTGGGCACAGGGCTGGGAAACTCACTCTTCCCTTTTCCCTGGCAGCTGCTTGGCTTCAGGAAGCAGAAAGGAGCCGGGTATCTCCGGGGCTCCTCCCCTCCTTCTTTGATGCTGCTAGCCGGGACTATCCCCAGAGAGGCTGAAAAATTGCCGGGAGATCAAAGGCTCGCTGGGGGAACGGCAGAATAAATAACCCTTATCAGAGAGAGCTGCCAGCACAGGGAGGGGTGAGTTTTCATTCAGGCGCTTTTCCTGTCCCCAGATCGCCTCCTCCCCACCGCCGCTGCTGCTCGCAAAGCAACTAACCGGTTAAATCCCTTTCCAGGGAGCCCAGCCCCCTCCCGCCCGGGAGTCCTGCCCAGGTTCTGCCTCCCTC
>NW_010229977.1:58741-93037 GCF_000690775.1 Eurypyga helias | reverse complement strand
GTCACCCATCTCTGCCCAGACATCAAGTCATTTACCACAGCTCTCTGAATGTGACAATCAAGATGGTTTCTTATCCCTTGAGTGGACCATCCATCAAATCTATGCCTCTCCAATTTAGAGACAAGGATGTCATATGGGTCAGTGTCACATGGTTTGCATAAGTTCAGGTATGACATCAGTTGCCCGTCCTTTATCTACCAAGGTCATGACTCCATTGTAGAAGGCCACCATATTCATCAGGCATGGTCTGCCCCTGGTGAAGCCATGTTGGCTGTCACCAATCACCTCCTTGTTTTCCATGTACCTCAGCATAGTGTCCAAGAGGATCTGCTCTCTGATCTTGCCAGACACAGAGGTGATACTGCCTGGCTTTTAGTTCCCTGGATCCTCCTCTTTTTATCTTTTTAAAAATGGGGGTTACATTTCCCCTTTTCCAGACCTCTATGGAGGTGGTTGAAGTCCTCCATGAGGATCAGGGTTAGTGAACATGAAGCTGCTGCTATCTGCCTGCAGAGGGTCTCATCGACTTGTTCATCCTGGCCAGGTTGTCTGTAGCAAACTCCTACTACAGTATCCCCTCTCCCTGCTTTCTCTTAATCCTGACCCATAAGCTCTCAGTCAGCTCCTCACTGATTTCAGCTGTGCAACTCAATGTTTCCACATATGGCACAGTATGATAACCCCTAGGATCCCAAATCTTACATATCATACATGAAAATCTTATTTTTAGCGACCATGGAAGTGTCTTGGGTCCTTAGAAACTCCGCAACAGAGGCAGGAAAAAGTCTAAATTTCTGGAGCAGCACCCAGATACCTCCTCCTTCTAGTACCCTTCCCCACTACCATAAATAAAAGACTGAATTTCTAACTTGATTGGAAGTAGAGAATAAATCCTTGGGTTCCTTTGCTTCCACATGTGATCTTTGCTTTTGCCTTTATCTTGACCCATGGGGGGGGGTTTCTATCATATTTTCTCTCCCACACCTTTCTGCTGAGGAAGGGAACAATCGACTGGCTTGGTGGGGACCTAGTGTCATCAAGCCAAGATCAACCCACCACAACATGGGTCTCGAGACAGCAGCAGTTTCCTATTAATTGTGCTACAGCTATCGTAGTTACGAAGTGGCAAGCTCCTGTGCTGGCCTCAGAGTTTGTCAGCTACCCTGCTTATCTCTATTTTGACAATTTTGGGAACATGTTAGTAAAAATAATGGCTATGTGCTGTGCCCTGGCATTGATGGCCTTGCTGTGCTATGGGAGCTATCTTGTGGAGAGAATGAGGGAATACATCTCCCTCTCCCTACCTGGCATTTATGTGGATGGTTTTATTATGCAGGCTCCCAAGGTCCTTGTTCACCCTTATGTTAGCTGTTTAATAATACTAATTAATACTGCTGACACATTATGGGTTTTGTGGAATCTGGTGTCATCTTGGTGTAAGAGCAAACAACTTTTGTGCGAGGTAATACTGAAATGTGCCCTGGGTGGCAGGGTGTGTGGAAGTATTTGGGCAGGTTCCTAAGACACTTATCACCACCCATAGCCTGGGATTTTACACCTGAACAGGCAAGCAACCCTGGCAAACTGACACACCACCTGATACGAGAGTGCCTTGCCTACCCCAGTGAAAACCAACAGCTTCTAGCACTGTACTGGGGCCTGGCCTGTACTTATCAAGCCACAGTTCAGTAATCTCAGAGGACTGTGGTTGAGGCAGGGACCCAAACAGCATTCTAGGATGCCATGGTTGACACAGGGACCCAAAAAACAACCCCAATAACTGCCCCAGTAGTGAAAAAGAAACAGTGGACAAGCAGAACAACTGGTTCATATCCTCGATTAGAAAGGGAGGAAGAAGAGGAAAGTTTTGATCAAAGACACAGTCCTTCAACAGAGAAATTGGAGGAAAGAGCGAAAGAGTGAGAGAATTCAGGCAGGAAGTGGAAACTACCCGGTCCCTGACCTCATCAGGAGTTCAAGATGTGCAGAAAGATTATAGCCAACAGCCTGGTGAATGCATTGCTGCCTGGCTGCTTTTATGCTGAGATAATGGGACGGACAGCAACTGGAAGTTAAGGAAGCCAAACAGCTGGGATCCCTTGATAGAAACAGGTGAATTGAGAGAGGAATTGGAAAAGAGTCAGCAATTTTCAGTCTCTTAGTCAGCTCCTATCAAGGGTGAAGGCAAGATATCCATTCAAGGAAGATCTTATGAACTCCCCAGAAAAGTGGACTACTGCAGATGAAGACATACAGTATCTGAGAGAATTGTCAGTGTTGGAAGTGAGGTCTCCAAAGATCCAGAGGATGTCCTGTGCACAAAAGCCATATGGAAGAAGGTGATTCAAGGTGCCCCAGCATCATATTCTAACTGCTTGCCAAGCAATGCATTGCCCAGATATGGACACACCACCTAGAGAGGAAGTATCTTCTTGGCTTCAAAATTGAAGAAAATCTCTATACCCCTTCATCCCTACAGGCCAGTGTCTTGGCTGTCAGGGGAACCCCAAGAAGTCAGTCCTCTTCTGCCCTGGTCAGTGGGAAAAGGAGCCCCAGACACATGCCACGTGACACACTCTATTTCTTCCTGCTTGACCAGGGGAAGGACATGAGGAAGTGGAATCATGAACCCACCTTTAAGTTGGAAGCCCATGTACATGAACAAAGGGGGAAGACAGAAGGGGCCACTCAAGAAGGCTGTGAGTATAGTTGCTGCAGAGATAAGTCTGCATTCAGTGATCTCCCAGATATAGAAGAACTGAAATCACCTCCCTTGATCCTGGCAAAGGGACTTCTGGCCTGGTACTGCCATGGTCACACAGTGAATACTCTGACAAGGAACAGGAACAAAGGGTCCCTGCCTTCAGCCAGGAGAGTGACAAGAATGACCAGGTATATTGAGCTGTGCAAACTTGATGGCCTGGCACATCAGACCCACAGAAGTATAAGGCTTTGGTAGACGGGATTGCACAGTGTTCACTGGTACCACCAGGGTATAGGGGCACAGAACCCACCTGGATGTCTGGAGTAACAGGGGGTTGCCAAGAATTGTCTGCACTGGAGGCTGAGGTGAGCTTAACAGGGGAGAAGTGGGAAAAGCACTCTATTGTGACTGGCCCAGAGGCTCCTTGTATCCTTACCTCAGGAGGGGGTGCTTCAAGGACACGAAAGGGTACCAATGGGCTTTTGTTGTAGCCACGGTGAACACAGAGATGAGCAAACTGCTATCATCTACCCTGCCTGGCCTCTCTGAAGATCCCTTCATTGTAGGATTGCTGTGAATTGAAGAACAGCAGGTGCCAATTCCTACCAGGATGGTGTACTGGCAGCAATATCACACAAACCAAGACTCCCTGGCTCCCATCCATGAGTGGATTCATCAACTGGAGAGCCAAGGAGTAATCAGCAAGACTCACTTATCTGTTAATAGCCCCATATGGCCAGTGCAAAAGTCTGATGGAGGGTGGAGGTTAATTGTTGTGACCTGGACAAAGTGACACCACCACTCAGTGCTGCAGAACCAGATATGTTAGAGCTCCAATATGAACTGCAGTCGAAGGTAGCCAGGTGGTATGCTACAAAAGACACTGCCAACATGTTGGGTTTTTTTTTTTTTTTATTCCTTTGGCAGCAGAAGGCAGGCCAGAGTTTGCTTTCACTTGAAGGGATGTCCAATACACCTGGAATCAACTGCCCCATAGGCGGAAGCACAGCCCTACCATTTGTCATGGGCTAATACAAACTGCACTGGAAAAGGGTGATGCACCTGAATATCTACAATACATCGAGGACATCATTGTATGGGTCAACAAGGCAGAAGTGCTTGAGAAGGGAAAAAGAGTAATTCAGATTCCTCTGAAATCTGGTTTTGCCATAAAGAAAAACAACATCAAGGGACCTGCATAGGAGAATCGGTTCTTGGGAACAAAATGGCAGGGTGGACATCTATGGATGTGGTCAACAAGATAGCAATGATGTCTCCACCAGCTAACAAGAAGGAAACACAAGCTTTCCTAGGCCTTGTGGGGTTCTGGAAAAAGCATATTCCAGGTAATAATCATCTTGTGAGCCCTCTCTATCAAGTAACCTGAAAGAAGAACTAGTTTGAGTGGGGCCTTGAGCAACAGCAAGCCTTTGAGTATATCAAACGGGCAATAACTCGTGCAGTAGCTCTTGAGCATGTCAGGACAGGACCAGATGTGAAAAACATACTTTACACTGCAGCTGGGGAGCATGGTCTCACCTGGAGTTCTGGAAGAAAACATCAGGAGAACAGAAGATTGACCATTAGGGTTTTGGAGCCAGGGGTATCAAGGATCAGAAGCACACTACACCCCAACTGAAAAAGAGATACTAGCAGCATTATGAGCCACTTCGGAAGTTGTTGATACAGAAGTATGTCTCGGCACCAAAACTGCCCGTGCTACACTGGATGTTCAAAGAAAACATCCTCTCTACACATCATGCAACCAGTGCTACCTGGAGTAAGTGGGTAGCATTGATCATGCAATAACCTCCACTGGGAAAACTCACAACCACCAGGAACCCTGGAAGAGATCATGTACTAGCCAGAAGGCAGAGATTTTGGAGCCGTGACTGAGGAGGTGGCTTGTGCCCAAGAGGTACCACCATATAATGAGTTATGAGAAGATGAAAGGCATTATGCTTGGTTTACTGATAGATCCTGTCTTGTGATAGGAAACGATTGGATATGGAAGGCTGCTGTGTGGAGTACCACACAACAAGCTGTTGAAAACACTGAAGAAGTTGAGTCAAGTCAGTTTGCAGAAGTGAAAGTCATCCAACTATCCCTAAAGATTGCGTCTATCTCTATACTGCCTCCTGGATGGTAGCTAATGCCCTGTGGGGGTTGCTACAACAGTCGAAGAACACCAATTGCCAGAGCAGGGGGAAAACCCATATAGGCTGCTGCATTGTGGCGGGACATTGCTCCTTGGGCAGAAAATGTAGCTCTAGAGGTACATCATGTAGATTAGATGGTCACATGCCAAATAGATGTGCCACTGAAGAACATCAAAACAATGATCAGGTAGACAAATCTGTCAGAACTGAAGCAGCTGAAGTGGACCAGGACTGGGAGCATAAGAGTAAGCTAGTTGTAGCTCAATGGGCCCATGAAATGTTGGGACATCTAGGGAGACATGCAACACAGAGATGGGCTTGTACATATGGGAGTGATAGAGTGGTTTGGTGGGTACCTGGCATCGAGTCAAGGTGCGCCACATTTTCCAACTTTTAGAATTAGTGTGGCAGTGATCTAGCTGTTAATGGCCCTTCTGCCACTCAGCCTGACTCATTCAGGACAGTCCACTGCTCCGAGGAATGTGGGGAACCTATGGCAATGTGATGTTCATTTAGGTAATTAAGGACTATTTCATATAAGTGAGTTAAAATAAAATAATGCACATTCTTCAGCACTTTTAACTTTGCAATGCACAACTTTACAGATATAATAATGGTCCTTTATAATGCCACCTCTGCAGAATTAAAAAGTGCAATAAAAGTCACAATATTTTAAATTTTTATGTAACGTGAAAAACATCTTATTTAAGTGTTTCCCAAGTCAAATTGTCACATTTCTATCTTTCTCTGCCAAGATCTTCAGATGGGAACTAACCAAGCTCAATGCTGTCAAAATTCTTGCGAAAATAGACAGATCTCAGCTCCTATGTAAAAATTTCCAAAGTAAAAGTGAAT
Source organism: Eurypyga helias (assembly GCF_000690775.1). NCBI lineage: Eukaryota > Metazoa > Chordata > Aves > Eurypygiformes > Eurypygidae > Eurypyga > Eurypyga helias. The sequence goes on along the minus strand of NW_010229977.1, from coordinate 87,319 downwards.
TCAACACAAGCAAAGAAACAATTTAAAGCTCACTGGGAAAACAGGAGTTTCCTACACCTGTCCTGAATGCCACTTGGCCTCTAAAGTCACAAAAGAATTGTGACTTAAAGTCCATTCAGTCTCTGGAAAAATACCAGTTTCAGTGATATGTTGCATCAAATACGCGTGTATCGTCCTACTCCTTCTGAGTCTGTTCAAGTTACAAACACTTAATGTACAAATGAGCCTATTCCACTTGCAGAAACAAATGATCTTTGTTTCATAATTGCTTTAAATCTTTTGAAGCCTGTAAACTCAGCTTGCTATTCTAGAAGAAAAGGCACTCCTCCATCACGTCTATCTTGTCTAGAGATGTGTTTGGCCAAACACTTTGTCATTGCCTTATGTGTTACGGGAGTGTACACGAATAGTGTATTTATCAGCCTGGCTAAGATGAGCATGTATGTGTTTATCCAGCTTGTGGGAATTCCTGCCCAAGGAGCAGCCATCATAACAGTCAGAGGCACATCCATGGCCTGGCAAAGAAATTTCATCGCTCACATGCTTTTCACTTTGATTACATCAATACATTTGACATTGGGAAATGAAATTTATTGAACCTCTGGATTCATCCTTTGAAAAGCCCCTCCTAGTGTCTCCATTTGAGTTATTGCTTTTGACAATTTCAGAAGGTTCTTCACCAGAATTGCAATTGTTCTTGAAAGGTGAAAAATCCTAATCTATTTTACCAGAGTGTTCAGCAGATCTTTTTTATCTTCTCATTTTTAATTTGTAATATTGAAATAAATTAAAAAAAAAAAAAAAGAAAAAAGAAAATAACTAGCATTTCCAGAAAAGGATCAAATGTTCTTGATCATACTCTTGACCTTACTGATAATACACTTTTCTCTGAGGGGGGTGTGGAGAAGGTTATGCACTCATTTACTTTTTTTTTTTTTTTTAATGTTGCTACAAAGATGAAAGTCCAATTTCTCCCATTAGTTACATCCATGTAAGCCTCACTTACTTGAGGGAAGCAAGTTTTGACTTAGTGATGTTTTAAGACACTAAAAAACAGATTTAAGTTTTGCAAGACTGAGGGATACTTGGAAGCTGTTTACAGAAAGCAACCTAATAAACATTAGTCAAAGGCCAGAATCTGATAATGTCATTTTTGGATAGATAATGCTTTCCAGCATATAACAAGAGTGGTCCCGAGGGAATCTGAAGTTGTGCAGTCCATGTCTGAGCAAGAAAAGGTTGAAAATATCAGGTATGTGATCAGAAAAATTGTTGCTTGACCACTGTTTCACACACACCTCCACACACAGGAACAAATAACGACTTAATATCTAAGACTGAGAAAAGCTGGGTCTGCAAAAGCATTTTCAACTGTTCAATGAGAGCAAGATTATAAACATATGGTGCTAATTGAACATAATATCTGTATATGTAAATAACTATAGGAGAGCTATGTTTTCACCAGTGTATATTTAAAACTTTCCATCTTTATCATGCACAGCAAAAAATGGGGAAAGATTTTTGTTATCATTGTGCTGTAGACACTTTGAGACAGAAACTTAGCATGGCAAAGCCTGATCTTGGGACCCTGTTAAGACTCAGGCATTCTGCAATGAAGATATTGAATAGAACTGGACCCAGTACTGAGCCCTGGGGAACACCACTTGTGAAACCACCACCTTCCAGCAGGACAGGCTGACCATGCGTGCAGGGCTGGGAGAAGAAGGGTTGTCCCAAAGAAACCAGGGACAACTCCAGCCATGCCAACACTACACTTGGCAAGGACAGTGGTTGAAGGGAGAGATGCGGCTGCTGCTCAAAGGATGCTGGCATGGCATGCCAGAGTAGTTCACAGGGTTTTTTGTGTCAAACAATTTAATCTCAGATCAGTCTGACAGTGTGGATCAGGGACACATAAAGCCTCCAAAAGGATTGTGAAATGAAAACTATTTCCATAGATGTATCTAGAGTGCTGCCATGATTTGTAACTGTGAAAGTATCTTCTCTACAGGAAGCATCTTGCATGGAGAGCCTCTCCCTTGTCTCCCTGTCACAAGCACATGGGTTCAGAGTCTCAGCTGATACTGAAACCTCTTTGGATATAAAAGTTACAGTAGGTATTGTACTGTAACTAATGTCCCACTCTGTGTCCATACAAAGCTGCAATGGGCAACATTTTAAACCAAAAATTGTCTTTCTACTCTGGCTCTGAAACTTCCTGTCTTTAACTATATCTCAAAGCAAGATTTTTTTTTTAAATAACTATTGTGTTCCCTTTATGATTATGGGGTAATGAGTAATATTTCAGTCATTCATATTCTAAAAGTTGCTCATTACTGAAACAAATGCATTCAGCTCTCTAAAATGTTTTTTTAGGCTTTCTTTTGATCAGATTCACAAAAGTTTAACATGGGCATTTAGTCATCAGCAAATAACATTTTACCTTAAGATGTTATTCTCAGACACTAAACACCAGAGAGAATTGATCATCATGACATTCCTTTCTGAATTTCAAGATATGTTGTTCTTCTTTTAACAACAGTTTTAGTTAGTTCCTTGTACTGGTTGCAGTGTTTCATTAAAACAGTGCTGCTGTTCCTATTATGGTCCCAAATAGAAGGTTCACTCTCAATAGCTTCTGCTGCACAAAGACAGTAAATTAGTACTGTAAATGCCACTGTATTTTTCAGATCCCACAAATCTGACAGTGAGTTCCAGTATTTCCCATCTATCCATGGGAATCCCATGTTCCAGTATTTCTGACAGTGAGTTACAGTATTTCTCCATTAGGACTAGGAGAGTTAAATTTCCTTATTCTTTCTTTTTTTGTTTGTTTGTTATTCAGCTTATCAGATATGCCCTTGCCCCACCGCACTGCCGAGAATGTTTCCAGTTAGAGTATTTGCTACTATAAATTCAGGTTGTACTGAACAAGTCAGCATCAGCACAGACAAACTAGCTTCAGTCAAATTAATTTAAAAAAACATTGTGGTTTAATCCCAGCCAGCAGCTAAGTACCATGCAAGTAAAGTCCAGAAAAAAGAAAACAAACCTCAGTTAAACACAAAACATATACAGAGGAGGGGATTGAATAATTCCATAAATTCAAAACTCGCAGATGCATGCTTGCATAGAGCTACAACACAAAAGCTCCTGAGCAGCCAGTGGAACAGAAGGCTGGGTTTTGCCTACTGCTGTGGTCTGTATATCAGCGCTAGAATTGGACATTAATTAGCACTTTATTTGCTGTTGTGCTCCTTTTCCTACAAATATTTCCTCTGGGGCCATGACAGCCATTTCCTGCCCTTTCATCTTCTTCCTCCCTTCTCCCTAGTGTTTGAACTATTAGCCTCATGTACCTGTGACAGGCTGAATACGAGCTACTTATGGAAGAACCAAAGGGATAAGCACATTCAGGGATAAAGGATATAATGCAACTAGGGGTACTTTTCCCAGATGTGGAAGACAAAATATATCACTAATAATTAAAAACAAAAAACCAACAACAACAACAGGCAAATGTTAATAGCACGCTTCAAAATATTCAACAAATTAAAACTTTTAGCTCCATAATTTTGTCTCTTAGGCTAAAGTAGCAGGGAACAGGGATGCTGTCCACTGTTGGAAGAGGATAGGCACAAAGGCCAGGGTTCAGCGGCCCTGTAGGTAAGGGAGAATTTAACTTGATTTAACATGTGTGTAAGGCTTAAGCACATGTTCAGATCTTAGCAACTTTATGCAAAACTAAATCTTTGCATAAATGTATTGCTGATGGAAATCCATGGTGGAAGCAAATGAATGATACAATAATATTAAACAGAGACAGAATCTTATTATTCCTCAAAGTTTGACTTCCAGTTGGCATGTGTGCTTTTAAAGTTTTCCTGAACTGCCCTTCCCCTTCCAATATGAGCACTAGAGAGGGATTTCTCCTCAAAGGATTTCACCCGTTTTCAGCGTACTTTGCCAGTGCCATCATTCTTCATTTTATTTCTGATCACAGAGATGCACTGGAGCAAGTTCTGCCGTCCCTACCTGAGCAGTAACTTTGAAGCTCAGGAGTGTTTGGATTTGGCCATTACAGCCACCTGGGCATGTATTAGTCTCCTAGATAAATTGAGACTTTAAAAATGCTTAGATATTCCTGCGTAATTATTCCCAACTGTTGTTTTATTTTGTCCATGTGTCTCACAACAGATTCTGTAGTTACTTCTGTGTGCAACTCACGTACTGTGTTGCCACAGTTCATGCGAGTAAATCCCAAGATCTCCATCTTAGTGCAATTAACTTACTTAGTCAAACTCAGAAAAATGGAACAAAATGATAGTTCTGCAGCTTCCCAGTTCAAATCTAAGTAGAACTACTAAAATAGAACAAAATGTGTATTTTGTCTTTGTTCCTGTGTATTCATATGCTCTACACAAAAACCCTTGGAGGAATTTCAAGTAGGTGATTGCTGGTAATAATTTTGTTTAAATGTGCAAGGTTGCACAGGACCTCTGTCAACTAGGAACAGAATGTTCTCACTCAATTATATTAGCAATCATTATTTCAATAGTGGAAACTTCCACAGCAAATAATACAGACTTTATATGGTATTTAAGAAGAGAAAGTACACTCTTTAAAATCATCAGGGACAAAAAACAGTCAGGCTGGGGAAGATTTTCTGTTTGCTCTCAGCAAGTAAAATTAAGCTATGGGGTTTTCGTCATAATGCTGTGGTACCCTATGGAAAAAGTTTCAAAAAAGGAAAATTGTTTTCAGTTAGATACTGAAGGGAAAAATTTGGGGATACTCTTGTAACCATTATGCTCATATGTATTGATATTTTCACATATATTTTATGACACAGTATATGTCTTTTCAAAGGTGGTGTTGTTTTTACTTAGCAAGAGGTTTTTCATCTTTGGTATGATGCCTGTAAACCTTTATGCTGAAGAGAATTATGTAGCAGGTAGTGAATGATATCACCACTCTAAACTCTCGAGAGCCCAGATAGTGCTATTTCTAATTTAATCTTTTGTTTCTCTGCAGTGTATTTGTAAAATCTTTGCAGCTATAATCTTCTTACTGTTAAACCTACATAAATCTGAAATTGAAAATCTGATTTGTATTCTGATAAATCATTCAAATTTGGGCTTCTAATTTCAAATAAATAATCAAAATTAATGCAGATACCCAAGTCATAGTTTTCACTGGTTTTCAGTTATAAATATCACAGTCTTGCTTTCTTTTCATTCCTAGTGTCTGAATATTGCAAGACAAAAGTATTATAAGCATTAGAGAGGTTACACATTTTACAATCCTCTTGCAGTGCAAGTCTGTTTCTTCTCTGCACAGGTTATTGTTTTTTGACATCTTTGTCATATTCATCATCATGTATATTTTCTCAAATTGTCAAGGGAATAAAGAATCATCTTCAATAATAGCATGCAGATAATTGCAGTGAGCAGGCATATTTTAAGGGACCAAACAGATTAAATAAATTTGGCAGTAAACTCTTTCTATCATAAGCACAATCTCACTGCTCCAATCTTTTTATGCCAGTGCTCAGTTTTGAGAGGACAACCTTGCCCCATTCAAAGTATTTGTTACCTATAAAAGAGAAAGAGGGGAAACCAGAGCAAAATAAGTTCCAGTCAAGATCCTGAAGCTTATTTAAAGCACTTTTTTTTTTTTCTGTAAAGTGGATAAACTTTGTGCTGAAAAGAACCTTTTCCAAACTTGCTCAGTTGGCAAATTAAGAGAAAGTGTTTCTGTCAGTCTTTTAAATTCACAACCTTGTGAAAGGATCAGGCTCATTTATTTGTGCTTTTATTCAGGTGTCATTCCTAGAAGAACCTCTTCTTCCTTTGGAGTCCAGTGGATTTCCAGAGACACAAGATCAGGATTCAAAGCCAATATAATTCTGTAAGAATAAGTGAAATGCAGCCCTCCGCCCTGGCCAGCAAATCTGCAGCAGTACGTGGGAAAAGGCTGCCACTTGCCTGGGGAAAAAAAAACCAGCTTTGGTAGGCTGGTCACAAGAGCACTTTCCAATGTTACTTTTTAAGGGAACGATTCACAGAAAATAGGACTAGAGTTAGTGTCTGTCTTACTGAGATTTCCAAAGATAAGAGATGTGGTCCAGAATACATATATACACTCAAGGTGTGCTGAATACAACAGACTTCATTTTACACAGACAGTACTCTTGCACTCTAGGGAAGTATTTAGTGACTCTGTGTACTATATCCAGCTCTGTTGGAATACAGTCTCTGGGAAATGCTGCAAGATGAATAATAAGTCATAAGTGCCTCGCAACATCTGTTCATTTTCATTCTGTGTGATTCCTATGAGACCACAAAACTTTTGTGGGTGCCCACACCACTTGATTATGAAGAGTCACACAAGGCTTGAGCCATGCATGGGACAGATTTGAGAACAGAGTATAATAAAGAAGTATGTCACACTGATCTACTAATATACATGTGCTGCTCTGTTTGCTTTGTCTTTGAGGACTAGGTTTGGTTAAAGGTTCCTTCTGAGGGTGGATGGAGTGGGTAAAGAAAATTTTGAGAAGACTGATTTATACGAAAGACACCCATGTCCTTGTTTAGAGCTAATATTTTAGTAGAAGACTGCATGTTTAATTATTTACTTCAAAATTAATGGGGAAAAAAAAAGACATTTTGCAAACCTTAGGGCAGATACTCCGTGGGTATTAATTGCAATGACTTCACAGATAGCAGTGGAACAATGTCAATGTACCCTAGCGATAAATGTACTTCCCTGGTACAGTTTTAATTCATCCCATAGTTTCAGAGATGAAGTTGTCAGTTCATTTGAACATACATTACCAATCATATGCATAAAACAGGTTTAGAAGTAGCAGTTCTGTCTTCTTCTAGATATCTGGAGCCCTCAATATCAGAAGGATATTGACCACTTGGAGCGAGTCCAGAGGAGGCCACGAAGATGATCAGAGGGCTGGAGCACCTCTCCTATGACGAAAGGCTGCGAGAACTGGGCTTGTTCAGCCTGGAGAAGAGGAGGCTCCGAGGAGACCTCATTGCAGCTTTCCAGTATCTGAAGGGGGCCTACAAGGGTACTGGGAGAGGACTTTTTACAAGAGCCTGTAGTGATAGGACAAGGGGGAATGGGTATAAATTGAAATCAGGGAGGTTTAGATTAGATATCAGGAAGAAATTCTTCACAGAGCGGGTGGTGAGGCACTGGCACAGGTTGCCCAGAGATGTTGTGGATGCCCCATCCCTGGATGTCTTCATGGCCAGACTGGATGTGGCTTTGAGCAACCTGGTCTAGTGCAAGGTGTCCCTGCCCATGGCAGGGGGGTTGGAACTAGATGATCTTTAAGGTCCCTTCCAACCCAAACCATTCTATGATTCTATGATCTCTGAGCTTTTTTTCTCTAACAATGTAGAAATCAAATTTGGGTGCAATATAACAGGGAGAAAGAGGCAGTATTACATTTTAGACTTGCCACTATAAGGGCTGCATCTGCAGCATCAAGCATTTGCCATGTTCTCTACACATTGAAAAAATAGTAGGGGAAATTATGTCCAACCTTTTGTGTCACTATGATCACAAAACAGACTAAATATTAACTGCTGGCTTTTATTGCAAAGATTTTTAGCTGATACCTAGCATTGTTCTAAAAACAATTGAAGGTCAGTGTTACAGAGATATTACCTTTGTAATTAGAGTCAAATACAGCTAGTAGAGAAGTTGGAGAGGGAAAAATATTTACATGGGAAAAAAAGGTCCTTTTTTATTAGTATAACCCTTTTTATTTTAGAGAAACTGGGCTGATATATATGGTAGATTGCAATGGGAATCCACTCTGTGATTAACCTCTGGGGGAAAGTGTGTTTTATGGGGACTCTGAGAGTCCTGGCCCCTGACCATAATCTGTTGGAGTGCACCAAAACACTCAACCCTTCCCATAGTGTCTGACTTCCAGCTGGCATGTGTGCTTTTGAAAGCTTTCCTAAAATGCCCTTCCCCTTCAGAAGGGAACTAAGGTTCACGAAGAGTGATACATGGTTCCATTGCTTCCCAGCACGGACTTAGACTGCAGCCCAGGTATATGCAGCAGGAAGGTTAGCAGGGTCCCCAGGCAGAGCCTTTGCTCCACAGCGTAGGCTGCATGGATATATAACTTTAATGTTTAGCACTGTTTATGGCTCAGAAATTTAAACACATATTCATCCTGCCCATGTAGAACATGAGCAGAAAGTGATGACTTGCACTAGTGTGAAATGGTAGACAAGTATAGACAGTGAAGTTACTCAGTACAAATCCACCTTCTCTCCACCTTATTTTGCATTGAAGAGGGAACTTGAGTTTCTAGAACATTTCAACATGAACTGTAGAATATCATGATACAAATACAGCATGTTACGTTCCACCATGAAAGAAACTGCAACCTCTGCTCTTCTACAGTATATAAAGTTGCTTTTTCAGCTCAGTAAAACTGTGGACTAAAACCAGCTTTTGTCCTTGGAATAGCAGGGGTTCTAATGGCTTGTTGCTGCTCAGGGCCCCATTTGAAATAATTTTTCTTACGGGTCACTTCATAGAGAGGGCTTACAATCTGACTGTAATTTGGAATATGCATCCAACAGAAACCCACAACGCCTAAGAAAGCTTGTGTTTCCTTTTTGCTTGTTAGCAGGGACATAGCTGTGATTTTGTTAATCACATCCTCTGGGATCTGGCAACATTCATCTTGCCATTTTATTCCTAAGACCTGGATCTCCTGTGCAGGTCTCTTAACCTTACTTTGTTTTATGGCAAAACCAGCTTCCAGCTTCCCCTTCTCCAGCAAGTGACCCCAACTGCTTGGCTTCTAACAAGCCCTCTAACTCCATGCTACTGGCCTTGTTACCCAGCAGGGAATAGCCAGGCAATAATATGTTCACCTGGACAACAGCTAAATTCTCTATGGCTATCCCATAGCTCCCTCAGGGATAAAGATTGAATGATTACTTCTGTTTCATCTCTACCTCTTGGGACAGCCCTACTACCTCCTCATCCTTAACCAGATGGACAGATTTGCATGTCCATTTCTTTTTCTGTACTGGGGCAACTGACACTGGTGCTAGTTGACACTGACATTGGCACTCAAGGGTTTGCATGCCTGCATTGTGCCATGCAGTGGTTGGAGCCAATGTGGGGGGTGGAGCCAACGTGGGGGTGATGTGTCTGCGGGGTGTGATGTAGACACAGTTGCAGCCCTGAGGGCTCAAGCTACCACTCTGCCTGCTGCCCAGGTCCATGCCACTGCCTTTTCCTTTAGGGTGATTTAGGTGGCTGCACAGACCCTACCTCTGCCCTGGGCACCAGTAACAGAGGGAGCAGCATTTCCAAATGGTTCTTTAACTTTACACAAGATCAAAAGAATATTCAGAAGCAAGCTGATCCCTGGCCATAGGTCAACCCCAAGCCCCTGAAAAATTTCCAGAATATTCATACACTTTTGCCATTGGCCCAAGAGAAGGAAAAAAATGGAATAATTTATCCACATCCAACCCATCATTGAATAATCTCTCCTCTGTAGGCTGAGTCCTCAAGGAGAAAATGGGAAAGGTGTTTGAAATTAAGATGAAATTGAAATTTCAAAGGAAATTGAAAGCCTCCAGGAGATAGCTCACAAAATACCAGGGTGCTGACAATATTAAATACAGATACAAGATTCCTCCCAACACCAATAATACACCAACCAGCCTAACAAAACCCTTCAACCTGGTTCAAGCATACAGGATCAGTATAATAAGGATCGCATAAGGCAGTACATCCCACTATTCTGTTAGCAACTTAAAGAGCACAGAACTCAACGTCTTGATCATCCACCACCACATTGTGGTATCAAACACTTATCACACAATAATCAGATCTATCTTTATCTCAAATCTCTCAAGCTTCTCCCCCCTAGGCCACTTCCCACCTAAGAACTGCACATGTGTACTGAGCCTGATGTACCATGGAATAAAACACCCTCTCAGCCATGCTGGTCCAACCGTCCACACTGTGAAGAAAAGCAGCTCTTTCCTGCCTAAGACCAGCACACTTAGTCAAAAAAAAAAAAAAAAAACCCACAAAAAACAAGTCCAGTAACAGAAGGTAGCTGAAAAATAAGGGTAATGCCTAGAAAAGTTTATCCTTCATTTGTGCAAATAATTGGCAGAGCTGATACTGTTTCAATGTTTTTAATAGCAACTCATACCCGCAGATTCTGTATGAAACTGAACTTCTCTGCTTAAAAGTCAAAATTACCTTGCCCATTCTAGACATGGGTTTTGCAGAAAGAGATCATCTACAGCACATGTTGCTATGAGTATGGCTCTGAAGTCAGTCATAGTTCAAGGGAGTCTTCAGAGCTGAAAAATAAACAAAAGAAACAAACAAGTCAGAACAGAGACATTTTCCTGAACTTTTTTTGAAGTAAGAGTGTACCAGAAAAGGAGGTTTGCATCCTGCCAGAGAGGCTGATCAATATGACTCTTCATCAAGACCCCAGTAATTGGTTTTAGACCCATCACCCTCCCTTCTCCAAGAAAGGCATACACTCTACACACAGGTTGAGTGAAGCAGCTTTCTGTTGTCTTCCTTCATAAAAAGGAGCAAAGATGGTAAACAGTCTGCACAATGTACATCAGTTATGAGTCAGGTAAAAACTGAAATGGGTAGAAAAAATTCCGAAGGATGGTGTATTTACACCAATACCAGCGTCTTGCCTCACTGGACTCTTGTTATCAGCAGAACTTTGAACATTCCCAGTAATGAGAAAATATCATGGCTGTGAGAAGGAAAACTGAGTGAATTTATCAGATTATTTAGAACAGTTCCCTTGTATTTATGTTGCAATGAAGAAAAATGTCAATTTTTCCCGTACTCAGTTAACAATACGAAAATTGTTTTGCTGGAGTCAGTTTTAATCAAACTGACTCTATCATCACAAAGCTGACTGTCTCCACACCCTCACGTCTCTTTGGTGCCAGTCCTACGTATTTTGCTGTGACCTATGAAAAGGGAGCAATGTATACCTAGGTGTCAGTTTGTCATGCTTTCTTAAGGAACAGTATTTTAGCACTCGGTGGTGCTTGACAGGTGCTTAGACAATGACCTGCAAAAATCAACACTTGTTGGCCATCACTAGTTTTATGTGGTATAATAATCTCACAAAATAATTTTTTTTGTCCCTTCAGGGTTTGAAAAGTTCATCCAGTATAGAGTAATCACTGTTTGATTGACATATAGGCACAATTTCTCTGTCCCTGACTCCCACTTGTTATTAGCTGCTTTTTTAAATTGAACCCAAGTAGCAGGGGGTATTCAGCTGGTGATGAGCTGGTGACAGGGAGGACCAGCCACCGCAACCCTGACAGCGCTTGGCACCTCTTTTCATTCAGCCCTACACTTCCTGCCCTCCCTCCCTCCCCTGCCACTCAAGCCCTAATTTTTGGGTTGCAGGAGATTGCGTTTCACCCGGCACTCGCGCTAACCCGCCACTGCTGGGGAGAACAAACGGTATCCCAGCCTGTAAAACTGTACTTCCTAGCAACATGTTTGAAATTACAGCTGCCTGATATGGCTAATGAATTTTACAATCAAAAGCTAAAGTGAATTAGCTGCAGCAGATGTTTTTACTCTGGGAACTACCAGACCTTTCTGGCCATTCAATTATTCTTTAAGAGGATAAAACTCTGCACTTCTATTATGTGGTGTCATTGGAGCATTGCACAACTTTATCAAACTTTTTATTCTGGAAACTGAATTAATTTTCTGCAAGGGTTTTTTTGTGTGGCTCTTTAATCACATTTACTGAGGAACATGTGTACTGTAAAGTTGGAGAGCCGATTATGGCTTCTAGAAAGGCCACTTTCAAAAGGAAGCTGCCCTCACTCCTGAGGCCTCCATTTGAAGGTCCTTGGGTTTTGTGAAGAGGAAAAAATTAATTACTATTTTAATAACGAAGCCAAGCCTGCTGAAAATCCTCTTAGAGAGTAGCTGAATGATGTAATGGCTAGCAGGAGGGATATTGAAAGCAGTGACCACACAGCCTGCCCTTCACTCTCCTATTCACTCCCTGTAAAATGATACGGGCTGCTGGGTCACACATGAGGGAATTGAAAGGATAGCACTGCTGGCTTGGGAAGGGGGGGGCTCTGAGGCGACACAACGATGGGAGGTCATCTAAAAATTTACATTTGCCGTCACCTGCCCTGCAAGATAACCCTAGAGCAGTGACTGGAATCACACTTGTGCCCCCAACCCTGCCCTGCCATACAGACCCCACAAGGGACAGCCAGGCAATGGAGCAGGGACCCTGGGTCCAGTTGCTCATCTTAGGAAGCTGGCTGGCCAAAGGGTGCACGAAACAGTGCACAGACATTGAATAAACCCTGTTGTGTAAAAGAGCAGGAAGATTGATTGTTGCCTTACTGAAACAAGGTAATTTGGAGGAAGCTCCACCATACCTAGGTATTTTTCACAAGTGGGCTACTTGAGTCTGGACCCACAGCTTGCTGTCAAGACCTCTGTCTCCCTCTGCCCCCCTCATATGCAATGCTGACTGCCAACAGGGGTGCAAGGAGAGCTGCAAAGGGGCATGGTGTACCCAGCTTCCTTAAAATAGGAGCTCCAAGTTGTAAGTTGGATTACAGCATGAAAAAGTCAAACATTCCTTCCAGCCCAGAGGGACAGAGACAGCAGCAAGTGCCAGCCTGCCTCCAGCAGGGACACTGAAGGAAGCAGCAGTTGCCAGAGAGCTCCTTATGGGCTTTTAAAACTTCAGAGAGCAAGGAACCAAAGCAAGGGAAATCCCCAACGTTGCCATCTCTTGGCTGTCACTCAGTTGTGTGAAGGTTTGCAGGCCTGTTGCTATCTCATCCTAAAATTTTATTCTTTACAAACCTTAATAAAAATTGGAAAAAAAAAAAGCACAGTAAAAATGACTGACATGCAATGGATCTGATTAGAAAACCAGTTAAAAAAGAAATAAATAATATCTTTAAGATAACTACAAAATTAGACTATTTTTTTTTCAACTCCTCCTCAACATTACCTTTGATATCAGAAAAGATTTAAATATTATAAGGCACTGATGTGAACTTCTCAGTTAGGATTATAAATTCTGTGACAGAGCAATTCCTTTGATATCAATATGGGGTTTTTTATGAATTGCAAAGAAAAGCAGGTGTATGAAAATAAAACCCACATAAAATATAAATTATCATTCCTCAAGTTAATGCCAGCCGTAGGCTACAATAACGTACATATTTTCTGTTTCTAAACATCTTTTCAGGCTTTTTTAAAAGCAGCATAATTGCTTGCTAATATCTAGAAGCCATGTAGAAAGCAGAATAGGTTTTGGTTATAGAAAAAGCTTGGGAACTTTTACAATAGATATCAGTTCTGGTTATCCTCAATTTTTCATGCCTCTCCTTTCTGATGAGGTGAAATACAACAGTATGTATATAGCAGTGTACCACCTGCAACTTCAAAATATTAGGAACTTATGTGCTGTCCCATCCTTTGGGGAGGACTGCATTTAATGCTGTATGTGTAATGTCCCTGGTTACCGTGGAAAAAGAGGCCTAAGGGTGAGGTATTCACTAAGACCAAACACTGCACTGCAAAGAATTGCCAGCTGGCACAACTTTGCTTTCATTTATCTCCAAAGCCACCATCAACCCACTGGTAAAGGAGACAAGGGTAAAAGGTTGAGTGACAGGGAGGGGGGCTGCCTAAATTCCTCCAAGAGGAGATCCCAAAGGTGCATGTGACATGTGTCAACTGCTGTTCTGTCATCCTCTGATCCCTTTCTCACCTATGTGACAGCAGGTTTTGTGGGTGTGTCTCATCCCTCTCAGTGGGTGATGAGGGAGGTGAATTTTTATAATATCCTGAAAAAACTATCCCTGCATGGGAGTGCTGCAGAAGCAGCAGTCACAACAATGACTGAGAAACAATATAAAAAAATGCATTGGTTTTCTAACAACAATCAGTAAGTGTTGCAGATAAAGGTGTTTTGGCACAGGTGTTGTTATTTTTTATCAATTATTTCAAGGAATGTCTATCATCAGGAAAAGACAAAAAAACTAGTAAAAAAAATTTGAGAGGAAAGGGAAGAAAGAAAGAATCAAGAGATTGCACCACCCTTGGCTCCAACATTGTTACCTTGGGTTAGAGTCCTTGATCTGTAGTTGGTGGGTTGACAAAGGCAAATGCTCACACTCACCTTTTTGTAGTCTAGTCGGGGTGGGGCCACGGTGTGGCAACTTCCTTGCACCTGCTGGGTGTCAATTCGTAGTTGGTGGGTTGACAAAGGCAAATGTTCACACTCACCTTTTTGTAGTCTGGTCGGGGTGGGGCCACAGTGTGGCAACTTTCTTGCACCTGCTGGGTGTTAATTCGGTGTTGATTTGGTGGTCTTGACTAACTAGGAAACGGCTCCTGGAGGCTCTGGAAGCCGGGCAACTCTGCGGTGTCCCTGCACAGAGGAGGAGCACCTAGAGCAGAGGAGTTCATCCATCCTCTGCTGTAGGGGAAGTGTGACAAACGGCCCCAGAGAGAAGACTGGTTTGACCTGCCTCAGCACGTAACAAAAACATGTTCTTCAGCCACAAGAGGAAGTCGGGAACAGCTCACTGTCCTGTCTCCGCAGAGGTCATCTGCCACTTTCCTCCTTTTCCCCTTAGGCAACAGTTTCCAGCTGAAATTGTTTAAGATAAAACAAGCCAACTGTTTCCAGCTGAAATTGTTTAAGATAAAACAAGCCAAGTCCCTTATCAGCCTTTGACAGGGTGTACCTCTCTACCTGGTAGCACCCCTGACATTCAGTTTTGTCTGTGCTGCTACTATCCTGTCTTCTCCCAAGCTCGCACAACCCTACTGCCCATAAAGCATCCTCCTGGGGGTTCTCAGAGCCACCAGTGTGTTCATCCCAGCTCTTAGGAGAGGTTCACTCTTTCTGCAAGCAGAAGTCAACACATTCTTTGTGGAATTCCTTGAATTGCTTTCTTTTCCTCTGATTTGCTCCAGTGCTGGTTCGTCATCTACCTGACATTTTGCTCACCCCACAAGGTAGAAAAGTCCCCTTTCAGTCGGCTGGCTCCAGGCAGTCCTGGTAAGTATACAGCGCTGCATGCATGCTCACCTCGTATGGACACTCTCCACCACCCAGGTATGGCTCCAGGCCACAGGGAAGTGGAAGAAGTGTAATTGAAATTGTCTTGGGGGGGCCTAAATCTATTTTTACTTCGAGGTAATTATTTTGCAAGTGTTTCTGAAGTTGACTGAATTGGTTTGGTAAGCAGGTGTTTTGTCATTCAGGTGTTTCAAAGGAGAAAAGTTTGAAATGGAAAAATATCGAAGTACTTCTCTGCAAATATTTTGGCTGGAAGTTATTTTGATGCCATTGAAAAAAGTTTAAAACTGAAAACAAAGAAAAAATTCTTGGTTTGTGAAGCACCATATTTTCCATAACAACATTTTCTTTGAAGATTAAAAAGCAGTGCATCAGAACTTCTACATTTATATCTGTGTTAAAGAAAAAAAAATATGATAGACATAGAAGAGTAACATTTCATGAATTTTGTACTTGTAATTGGGGAGAAAACAGCAAATGCTCTACGTTTCAAAGAAATGGAAAGAAGAATGATTTTAACAACCACATCACAGAAATCTAACTTATTTCTTCCTTGCACAATAATAGAACAATAATGGAATAATAGAGCAAATACTAAGCAATAAAATCATTAAACATGTAAAAGAAGATGAACTGCATGCTGTAAACATCTTAATTTTATAAAGAACAACATCCATCAGACAAACTTAATTCACCATTTGCTTGATTTACTACTTATGTGTGAGGAGTGATTTTATTCTAGTTTTATTATATGGAAAATATATGCACGTAATTATGAAGTTAGAAGACATGTCTGGGTGTTTACTTTATTAAATGTAACATCTGGCACAAAACTCATCAGGATGAAGTGGAGGTGCAAGAAAATAAGTCGCCCACAACTTTTCTTTCCCCCCTGTATTTAAAAAAAAAAAACCACCCAAACAAAAAACAAACCCACCAACAACAACCAAGGGCATTTGATGTGCTGGTTTTAGTCAGGAAAGATTTAAAACCACAACAGGTGTGTTTCACAGGTCATGCTGAAGAAGCAGGACTTGCCCTAATCAGGACTGGTAGATTTTAAGAAAGGGCAGGTGGTTAGAATTTGATGAAAAGAGACGTGATGTAGAGAAATAAACAGGGCTAACTTCTATTAATCTACCAGTGTAAGGACTAAAATGAAAACTATGGAAATGTTTACAATAATTGAGCTAAACTGAGAATTCAGATGAATGTTACCTCTTTTAGTATTCACAAATAGAAAGTTCACAAATTTTAAGGTGAAACAATTGAAATAATTCCAGGATTAGTTTCAAAAAGTGTATTCTTAGTGAAAGCTGAAAGGATTGATAGAGTAGTAAAGGAAACCTTTTCTCTCACGAAGAGATCTCTAGGTACAGCAGCACTGTAATTCTCCCTCGATGGTGAACACATTTTGGTGCTATCCTAAAGCATCACTAGGAGCTGGTGTTTGTTCTTCCAAAATCTCCTCAGCTTCTCTGTGAGGAAGACGTGAATTATTTAGGGCCCAGAATCACCTCACACTGTAGGCAAGTTGGACACAACACGCGCTGAGAAAAGCTGAAACAGCTGATATCCTTTGCTCCAAAGAAAAGTTGCAACACCAAATGAGGACTGCTGGTAGTGATTCAGGCATCCCAACTGCCGTGCATATGTTTAGCCTGCCAAGAAGATCAGAAGAGAGCATCCCTTAATCCTTACCAACACAATTGCTACAGCATTTGCTGTAAAGATGAAGAGGTTCAAATCCCCAAGATTTTGCACCCCAAACCACTTGCTGTGGTTTTGGGCCAATGCAGTGCAAGAAACTCTCTGAAGGGGATGAGTTTCAGGTCTTGTGCCCTTGCCAGTACCCAGCCAGGCACTGTTCCTCTTCCAAGCCAGAAGAACACATGCTGCAATGAGAATGAAGAACGAGAGAAGAAAGCAGTTCAGGAATGAAGCTGGCAGTCTAAAAAAGATGGGATTATTTATCTGGTGAAATGCGTAGAGGCAATCACCTGCCAGAACTTGAAGTAATTCAGTATTTGCAGCTATGAGCAGGGTATCTTACTACATCCACAATAACAGCAAAAAGGGTAAACACTCATTTAACTTATATGGTTCCTTTTCTTCTATGAAATAAGTGTAAGAGTAAGCTTCAGGTGGTTATTTTTAGTCATAGACATATAGGTTTTAGAAAATCTAAAAGGGAAGTTTGTGTGACCCTTTCTGTCTGATAAGCTGGAGTATCATATAATGCTGTGTACTTTACCAATTGACTTACAAAATTATATTTGGATGTGAGAAGGAAGACCTCAAATAGTAGCTTCCCTTCTTTTGTGGAAGAGCAGCCATGCAATAGTAATTTAATCTGCTCTTGAGAAAGATAATATGAACATCTACACTGCCTGTGTAGTTCATTTTACATTGCAAAACACAGATGAAAGAGTGCAGCCCTGATAGAATGAATCTTCTCTCATGAAGAGAGAAAGAGCTTTTTAAATCAGTGATCTCAAGCACTGACCACAGTTATCAAACAAGTCGTGGAGTGAACTTTATTATATGTAGATAGAAGAAATGGCTGTATTTCTGTAATTAAAAACATGATCCCAACTAGAATTCCGGCCATTCTTTTGCATTAAGTTGACTCCCTTCTGCTAACAGGGATGAGGGAAACCATTTAAAAGGCAGTAAGAAATCAAACCTTTAGTATCCTTACCAAATCTTTATCCTACAAAGGGCTAATATTTGGGGGGAGGAAAATATGTTGCTACCTACCATGAAAAATTTTGAAAATGACAAGTTACACCAAAGCTACAAGATGTGTTTTCCAAAATTTCAGACTTTCAGAGGGGACATGGGAATGTTTTTCCAAGCAAACCATATATACCACTTTGGCAGTAGTATTAGTTTCTTTGTGTCTTGAGAATCTTTTAAAATTTCCATGTTGTTGCATACATTGATTATTAAAAAAAGAAAAAAAAGGAAAATATCATGGCTATGAAATAAGCAAGTTTTACATTTAGCTGCTGGTTTTCTCCTCAGAGTACAATGGAGGTTTGATACTTTGATCGTCATTGACCACCAACAATTATTAACACATTTGGTTCTCGGTCAGCCCCAGTCAACATGTGTATTTTAAGAAATGCACATTGTGAAGATGTCTTCAGTGCTAAAATATGCACTTGAGGCCTGAGTCTGTGCTGTTCTTATGTTTCTTAGTTTAAAAAAACAAAACAAAACAAAAAACCACTTAGGCTTGGACGAGTAAAGGATATAGATGTTGAAAGCAGTGGGTACCTCTGTGCAGAGCTGTAGTCTTGAAAAAGGCCTTCACGTACATATTAAATTCTAAATACACTTTTTCTGCCTTTTAAGAATAGCTATCAAGACCCAGAATTTTCCAGAGCATGGCTAAGCATATTATGCCTCACACCTAGAACGAAGAATAATTTATTGGCCTAGTTTCCCTGAGAGGCTGCATAGGTATGTTTCCTGGCTCCAGCAATCCACCTTCACAGAGACCTGCTGAATCCCAAAAGATCCTGGGCTAGCAGAGGGCATGCCTCAGGAGCACACAAGGGGGACAAAACATCTGCAGTTGATTGTGTAAAATGTACATCCTTACTTGACAAACCTGAACAGCAAGGCTGAGGTACATGGTGTTGTATACATGGTAGACAATTGCTTCCATCTGGCTGACTGAACTGGATACAATCTTCTTTATAAATTCTATTGTAGACTCTTCTATTTATGTTTTTTAAACCTGTATGTAGTTAGACAATATACCAAATGTAACTGAGGCTGAGATGAAAGGCTAAAAAACTTGCAAATACAGTATTTGCACTGCTGTCCGGACAGTTCGAAGGCAGCAAAAGAATAGACTCTTTAAAGCCTGAGCCACCAGTTGAGATTCATTGAAGATCAGTAGTGAGCAAATAAATATACCTTCATAAAATTACCTGATGGCATCAATGCATTTCCTAGTATACATGTGCCAGGTTACAGAAACTGCCATCACAAGCAGCATCCTTAATGAGTCTCAACAGAGAGAGTGGAAGACTGAATAGAGCCTCAAATTTTTATATGGGTTGCCCCTTCTAGGTCACTGCTGACACCATGGGGACACTCATGCCTCTCGCTGGTGTAAGAAGTCCCTCAGACCATATTGTCAGCTATTTTAACTTCTAAGATTGCACATCTTGTTCAACAGGGCCTTCTTCCATAAAAAGCAAGATAAAACTGCATCTGCAAAGAATGCTCTAAGGGTGCAGAGGCGATAATAAATATGGGTTAAATATTGCTATGTTTAATGATATGCTGTACGGTATATTTAGACTCACAGTGGTTCACTGGAATATATACTACATTATCATAACGCTGTGTGTTTTTTTTCCTTTAGTAACAAAAAAAAATAGAATAAAATATAATAAAGCCACAGTCACCAAGATGCCTGTTGAAGGAGAAATTGCAGTCTGAAAAATAACAAATAACATGGGGTTTTGGAGGAGGGAGAGAGGCAAAAGAAAGCCAGGAGAGCTCAATGGATCAGCTCCAGTGAAAAGGGGAGGGTGAAGGCAGAACAGTGTGAGTTTTTCATACTCTAGATTCCACACAATGTTTGTAAAAACCCTTGCCAAAAAACCTAAGGTTTTATACATGTTTATGATTATTAAGACTGATTATTAAGCCTATACTGTATACATAGGCTTATATAGTAGAGCGTGTGCCCATGTGGGTTTTTTTTTTTCCTGGATGAGTACATGCTGTCAGAATCACACAGAGGAAAAAATAAGTAAATATGCACATTTATTACCATAAAGACCAACATTGTGCAGACAGTCACTTTAGCTAACCTTTTTTTAAAGCTTTCATGATGCTCATGCTGATGGCTTACTGCATGAGCCTTTCTGAAGAAGGTGAGAGGATGAGACGCTGCCTGAAGCAGGAAAAGAGTGATGTCTGTCTTTCTTTTTTAACCAAGTCCCAGATTCTGCATCTGACCTAGTTTTCAAAAACCTGATGAAGTTGTTATGCAAAAATCAGGCCCCGAATGCCAAATCAGGACCTGAGGCACTAAGAAGGTTTGCATGTGCTGGTGAGGAAGAATATTTTCTATTTTTTACTTCTTTTGGTCAGGAATTGGATTTGGGGATGTGAACAAATACTGCCTGTATCCAGACAAAAGTACAATCTTGATGTACCACAGGGTTGTTTGCCAGCAGAAAGTCCAGGATTTTGAAATCAGTATTAAGCAGGCATTCCCTGCCATGTGTCCTTACTACGTCATGCAGCACGGCTCAGTCTTGCACTGCAACTGAAACATTAATGCAGCCTGAGCAACGTGAAATGTCAAGCAAGTTCTGTCTCTTACAAAAGTTTCACTCCAAGGGCTGTGTAAACAGTGCACTGTCTCTTTAACTGATTTTATTTTCCTCTCTTTTTTTTTTTTTTTAGTTTAAAGATTACATTTAATATCTATTTCCCAGCAGTGTACAAACTGACATCATGTACTCATAAAAGCAGAATGCTTTGCTTTTTTAAGCTTCAAGCTGAATAACAAATTGCCACAGATGACAGCATAAAAGAATAACAGAATGGAATCAAAAGAAAATTCATTGTCAACAGAAACCCCCTGCTGAGGAATTTCAATTTCATATATCTAATTATCCCTGTCAGTTGGAAGAACTGACAAAAAGCATTCTTTGTTCTCTCTTTCTGCCTCCCGCATCTCACTCTCAATTAATTCCGGCATACAAATATGACTAATTGTCTTTGCAGTGCTCAAGAGCTCTGTATATAAATGTTCATGAACTGAAAATGATTTGGAGGGTATTCATGCATCGATTTATGATATTTGAACACAATAGATATGCATAATTCAGGTGACCATGTTAGCACCCTCACAAGCCCTTATTACAGAGATTAGGCAGGATTCTCTTTTCACATCCTTTTTTCATATTACGCTTTGTGACAATAACTCACTTTGCACCTATTAAAAGAGGAAGCATTATATGTCTGCTGCGGTTTATTGAAATTGCCATGAACAAGATTACTAGTATTTAAATAACATAACAGGGATGGCCAGAAAATATTAGGTACTTTCAAAAGCAAGACCAAATCATGATGAAGTTGATGGTGTTTTTTCTAATCTTGATCATTTCAAGAAACCTTTGAAGTGACAGAATTATCTTTACTTGCATCATGTATTGACAAATATCATGAAGCTAATTTTATATGATACTCTTTATGTAAATATATACACAGATGCATGAATGCATGCACAGAGAGGAAAATAAATTAATATCTTTTTCTTGATTAGCTTTTCTAACTAAATGCTAATGTTACTTCACAGAAAGGTTCTTGCATGATGACAGAATTAAGATTCGTAATCCATGCTTAGAGAATGTTATATGCAACTTGGCTATCCTGGTTCACAATAAAACCTCCCCAATTAAGTTGGTATTTTGTGCTTCCATTACTGTACTTGTTATAATCATATGACTTGCCTTTTTTTAAAACCTTTTACATTGATACTGCTGCATTACTAGGGCACAGCTCTTGCTCACAATATACATTCTTCACCTACCCTACTCTTCACCTTGTCTTTTTTAGTCAGAAGGACTCTTCCAGTCATGGAGCTGCCGCAGTTACCGCAATGTTGGCACCCTGGTTTTCCGTAATCATGTTTGGATCTGTATATCAAAACACTAGTACAAATAAGAACCTAGCATGAATAAGTGTTGGTTTTACTTGTGTTTCATCAAAAGGCCATTTTTTCCTGGCTGATTCTGAACTCTGTCATTTCCCCTGAAGAAAAAGGAGTTACATGAGAAGTTACAAGCAGGGCTGAAGCCTAAAAAGACCATTCATTACAATGAGTAGCAAGGGTACAAAAATAAAGCTTGCACAAATGGCAAGTTTGCAATGAAAAAAGAAAGTGAATTCTGATCAACCAAGGAAAATCTGCAGGAGAGCTTCTCAGAGGAAGCAGATTTACTGGGGTTTACAAAGCTTCAGCTGTATTCTGTATCCTGCCTTAGCTTATACAATGTCCTGGTGGAAATTTCTTGTTCACCACAGTGTAATGGGTTGTTTTTTTTTTTTAAATAAGATCATTTTAATTTGAGATTATGCTCATTTTCAGAGAATATAATTTTAAATTATGTTGAAGATGTAAAATTTAAGAGAAAGAACTAGTTTCCCCAAGCCTGTTATAAATCTATACTGTAAAACACTACAGATGTACAAAGCCCAGTTTTTCAGCCCTGTTACTGCTTCAAGATAAGAAATGACTGAGGTGGAGACTTGTACAGACCCTTGCTTGTTTCTTGCACCCATACAAGACACTTTTAGAAAATTGCATGGAAAAACATGTAGCCTGTGCATAATTTTTTCCATGGCACGCAGCAATTTATATACCTTTTGTATAGAGTTCTCAACGGCCACTGGCTCTCACTGCTACATGCAGAAAATGTCTTGAGCTCAGCAAATAGAGTTTTCCATGTGAAGCAACACTCTGATTTATACACGAAGTCATCATTCACTAAACACCTACAAGAAGCATATGGATTGAGGAAAGGGCTCTCGGAGAAAGCGGGGGCTTGGATTAGGAGCAACTATTGAGCCTTGACTGCAGGATCAGGTTAAGCACTATGGAATATTATCTCAAGAAATAAGTACCCTCATTTTGTGAAATGGCACGTTTTTAGAAGTGCAAAAATAATAGTGCTGTATGACCTGTTCTCCAAAGGCTACAATACAAGTGTGACTACTAAATTGTAAACAAAGACTTCCAGATACTGATAATACCAGTCTTGGCAATGTTTGTTGGAATTGGCATTCAGTTAGCTAGCAATCAATAAATAAAGCAAGTCGTTTTGGTTTGTTTTGGGTGGGGTTTATTTTTTTTTCTCTGCTGATATCCTGTGAATGTGCTATGTCTTTTCCTATACAGGTGAAGGTCAGTTTTTCATGCATGTGCTATAAACAACCTCTGCATACTCATTGCATGGGATTTGGTTGAAGAAAATGCACTTTGAGTTGTATTCTTGCTTCTCCACTTTACTTGCACTCATTGCTTACACCATTGTTGAACTAAGCCCTATTATTTAAAGTACTGATTGCACTAGGAGTTCTTCCAGTGCTTTGTGGAATCAGTTCCCTTTACAAACATCCATGTTTTCAGATAAGTCACAGAAAGTTTATTTCAGTTTAGGCAGAAAAATTTCTTTTATATTTTTAAGCTAGCAAGTGAGACTATTTTTCAGGCTCTGTTGCAGACTGATTTTGGTTTGATCTACTCAAGAGGTAGTTGACCTTTTTCAATCTTGGGTTTGAATTTTGCCCATTCCTTTAAAGGCTTTTCAGTTGACCAAAAAGGTAATTGCCATATAAGCACCTGTCTCACTAAGAGAACAGCACCCATGTACTGATGTGCCCATACAGATCCTCCATGTGATCAGTGCACTCTGTCTTCCTCACAACAGCCTTGTCCTGCTGTTATGAAGCATACAACATCAGAACTGGGGGTGAACCAAGGCTTTGAGTAATTCTGGAGAACTGAACAGGCAACTTCTGTACCTGCCAGGTCTCTCACACAGAGCCGTGGTTATCAAACAGAAAACATCATTTTCTTGGGTGGTTCCATGTAAGGTGCTTTGGGTCAAATTTAGCTCTCCAGTGTACACTTTTTATTATCTGCGAAGCTACTTCATATGTACATCATAAAGAACTCGGTGCTTGGCCCCATTATTTTTGTGGGTTTGTTTTGGGGTTTTGTGTTTGGTGTGTGGTTTTTTTTTTTTAATTATTATTTAAAGAAACCGGCTACAAATATTATGGAGATGAATGAATGGTGTAAAGACTAGAGAGGCTGCCTTAATTTTTAAACCACTCTGTTGGATTTTGATTTTTCTATAATTTAATTTTGAACCTGCAGGGGTTCATGAGGCCACACCTTTGAATTTCCTGGCATTTACCACTTTCACTTTGATGTGTATCTCTATGCATATTGTTAAGCTCTGTTTAGAAAAATGCTAAAACTAAACAACTCCAATGTTCCTATAAAGCTCTCATTCCAAATCTCTGCTGAAAATACATCTTTTCTGACTTGTACATATTTGTTAATTCTTCTCTCCCTCTGCTGTTATTTATCTCTGTAACTCTATTGTTTAACTCCTGTAAAGTTGTTTTGGGATACACTTTGGGTGAAAGTGTATACAAAATACAGTTGCATTGTTTTGTACAAGTTGGCACATACTTCGTTCCACATAAGCCTGGCAGTGATCTCTCTTACAGAGCTTTCTAGTTTCTCTCCAGCCACTTTTTTACTTTTGTTCTTTTTGCCTGTTAGGATGTATTAGAAGAATACATCTGTTAGTATTAATAGGTAACTAGAAATTTATATGCTCTCCCGAAAATGTACTTTTCCCCATCAAATATTTTTGAAACAAGGATGATTTTACTGAGGGAGGAAAGGCTGCAACATTGACTTGACTAAAATCTACGTGTAGGAAAGAAAGAAAATCATTCATCTGGAATTTTAAACATAACATCTACTTTGATTTTTATAAGCAATCAGAGGTGATTAATGCTTGGGAACACTGTTCATTATATGAGCCTTTCTGTACACTTGGTCAAATAAAGCAAGCAGGTGCAAGTCATAGGAGTTACTGATTATTTATGGCTTTTAGATACTTTGTGGTCTTAGCTGGTGAGAAAAGTTTTATTCCACTCACATGGACAAAACACAACCAACTGTCTGGACTGATTAAATTCACATTGTTGCATGAGCACATGGCAGGCAGGGGAAAAATTATGAAATCTCACCGCCTATGCCATGGCAACTGAGCAAACAGCTCATGGGAAGAATGTGAATAATAAAAAATAGCAATATTTCTCTTTGTGTTTTTGCACTTGACAGTTTTATCCTCGCATCTGCCTGATGTCCGCTGAACTAGTAAAGTTCTTGTAGTAGTTACTCTTGTTTTCACTGCTTTGACTCATCCTTGGCTAAGAGTTATCTCAAGATGACCCCATGTACATTTTAAGCTTTGGAGAATATGAACCAGGAAATATTTGGGGATTATATATATACGTAGGGAAACCACAGGAACTGTAATGTGCTACTCATTAAAAGGCTTTTTAAATTGACTTTAGTGCACTTGTTCAGGATTTCATTTTTCTAGAGAGAAAAATGAATGTTGAATTAATTTTTTTGAATATATTTTACACCAAACTCCCACAGGGATCACTCAAAAAATATGAAGTATGTTCAAAATCTTCTAGGCAGCTACTTATTTCCCTTTGCTCCATGGTATCTGTCAGTGTCTGAAAAACAGACATCAGCTGCATTACTACCACCAGTGTGTTTCACAGGTTCTGGTTGCAGTCACGTAACAGAACTCAGAAGATGTTTCCTTGTATCTCTAAAATAACACGTACTTAGTTTTGCAGCATTCAGCATGACTTTTGATTGTTCCTTTGCTATATGTGCGATGGGAACTTCGCTCTTCTGAAACGAGACTTTTGCGTCTTCAGTGCTTTTGGAAAACTGTGTGGTAAGAGGGGACAGGAGAGTTGGACCTTTTGTAGGAATTCCACTACAATTCCACTCAACAGAGAAATTGAAAATTCCTCTTCATCTCAGTGCAGTTTGAACTCATCATGTACTCTGTATCAGGTGGCCTGTTTTAGTCATGGTCATAGGTTACTATGGCAGGCCTGTTGACAGGATTCAGAGGTGACTGACAGGACAATGCCATATTTGTCAAATCAGGTATGAAGTTTTAGTTCTGCATTTGCAACTGGTCTGGCATGGTCTGATAGCCATGGTCCTAGGAAATAACACTTTAAAAAGGTTCCGTGCATGTGCCTGATGGAAAAGAGGATAATGAGTGCTATTTTTTTCCCATTCTAATGAATTTGGTTTTACAAAAACAGGTAGCTTAAATACTGTCATTCCATGAGACTAGAAACTGATTTGTTTATCTGAATTTGCTGCTACTGTTGCTGTAAGGCAAAATTAGCGCTTTTGACAAACAGTATGAAAAGCATATTGAGCTCTCTTTAACATCAGTAGTGTGACTTTCATTGGATGTTTTACCCTGTCATGATTGTGCAAAAATTAATTTACCCCTTCTGCTGGCTCAAAGTGCAGCTTCAAGAACAGGTCTTGAAGAATCTGCATTCCCCCAGTTGGTGTAAAGTTCTATAGGTAACTGGAAGTTGAGGAAAAGAAAAATCAAGGAAAAAAAGACACTTTGAAAACAGCAATGAAGGACAAGATATAGAGAGCACTGAAATTTATTCTGTGAAGAACTGTAATCATAGAAATAGGACTCAAGTATCAAAACTTTGATATCTAACACATTTGATCAAGAAGAGTATAATTATCAATTGGGTCATCTCATGTAAGGTCTGTTAGCATTTAATTCTCATCAGGAGTGTGCTTTTAAAGAATCTTTCCTGGTGGTCCCCACTAACCACATTTTGGATTATATAGTAGAGTGTGCAAACTGGATTCTTTTCAGATGACAGACAACTGTGAGATGTTAATGGACTTCTAGTCTATGGGAACAGGTTAGAGCTACTCTGACAAAATCCCACAAACACACACGCTGTGGACGTGAAGTCCTCAACATCAACTATGTTGTTCTGCAGATCTTCCATTGCTTTGTTAGTGTAGACAAACCCTTAGAATAGTAGAAGATTCATGGAACATCAGTAGATTATTTCACAGTTTTTAAATCTACTTCTATGCCCCACAGGTTTAGAGACAACTTGTAAATAACACATAAGTTTGTTTATAGCTGTACTTGATGGACTGAAAATGTACATTGTATGGAAGGCAAGTAAAAAGTGCGTAATGAACATTGTAGCTTTGATGACATGACTATATTTATTTGAATGAACATTCCTTTTGCTTTGGCTCATTTCTTTTTCTAGAACATCTGTCCAGTCAACCAGAAGGACACTACCTACTTCAAAACACATGTTATCACTTGGATTTTGTTGTTCTTTTTTCCCCTACTTATCCCCTGCTTGACAAACTTATCAGAATACTATGAGAGAAGAAAACTGGAAGTTAGGAATATTTAGGAATGCTCACAGTATTTACAGAGAAAGCTCATGCACAGTGCTAACATCTTCCCTGAGTGTCATTCCCATGCATTTGGAACAACTCTAATGGTCTCTTTTACACAGGAAGAAATCTGAGCTGACAGCTAAAACATAATTTACTCTGCAAACCAAAGGTAAAGAAGAGGGTAAAAGGATAATAATTATTTCTGAAAGTAAGGAATAATTTTGAAAAATGAAAGGAAGGATACTTCTGGACCCCTCTTGGCCTACACTGAGGCAAAACAGAGTTCTGCTATTGATTTAATGAAAACAGGATCAAACCCTGTGTACCACTTTTCAGTATTAAATAATTTGAATGGGCTGAGGAGAAACACAATAGTAGAGACAGGGAATGCAAAACACCTACAACATTATACACCTTCAATTCACCAAAGAGAGCTGTTCTCATGAAGGGGTATATTATTCCCTTATGTGTATGTGGCTTCCATTACCAGTAATGGGAGTTGATCACATACAGAGAGGAGAATGGACTACTCCGTCTGACATCTCGCTGGCTGCCTGGTATTAAGCCAATAGACAATGCCAAGTTATTCTGATCAAGCTACTAATTAGAATCATGTTGTTCTTTGCTGAAGTTTGTTTATTTTTATGAGAGAATTAAAATTTCAAAGGAGCTGGATTTGGATCTCTCTTACTGCAAACATACATACTACAGGAAATCTCCTTGTTTTATATGACATGCAAGAGTAGGGCAAACATGTTGTCTCTTTTGTATTTTGCTGTAGTAGTCTAGAGATGGCAGCATGTGAAATTATAACCCCTGCTGTGTAATGTTTTTAATATGTACAAATGCACTGGCTGAATTAAAGGGGCAGCATTTCTAGTTCACCCCAGCATTGACTTCTTTATATATTAATTTCAATTAAACATAACTAAAAATATAAGTATGTTGCAAAGCCTGTTGTTGTGGGCCTCCCACTTCCTTTTTCCCCTTTTTTTCTGCTCTTCTTTCCCCCTAACCTATACATATTTAATGTTGCTATGGTCCCTGCTTCCAAAAGAAACCAGTGTGTCAGATTACTGAGCTTCTATGTGTAGCGTCTCAGCACAGTTTAACCAGTTGAATAACCAACACTTTTAAGGTACTCGCCCACAGAAAGTGGCAAGACATTCCATGGGCAAGGGATGGGATGGCCACAAAATAACGCTACTAGAAAACGATGCGTTGACAACAAGGGGTAGTTATCCTCAGCAGGTCAATACAGCAGGCTTGAATCCAGCCTGAGAAAACAACACTTGTTTCTTCTTTATGAAAGGATGATATTTTCTTATTTTATTGCAAAGTTTGGCAGGCAACC
>NW_010229977.1:43741-56241 GCF_000690775.1 Eurypyga helias | reverse complement strand
GATTTTCCCAGGGTTAATTTTTCTACTCTGAACTTTGGGGGGAGGGAGTTGTTGTTGGGGTTTTTGTTTTTGTTTTTTTTATTTTCTTTTTAATTCAGGACTCCAACAAAAGAAGCTCTGGGTACTTTAGTCTTTAATGACTTTAGGAAACTTCATTTCAAAGCTATTTGGGAGTTTGTGGCCTTGATAACATACTTCTTGTGCTGAGCTCTGATCTAGTTCTTGTTCTTCTTTTATCCTTGCATCATCATTTTTGAGCATTCCTATGCAACAGTACTTGTCGTGTCTGGGGTGGGGAGATAGCCACCTATGACCTAATGGACAAAGGAGCTGAGCTTTCAGATGCACCCTTTGATAGATGTAGGTGACAAAACGTCTGTGTATGAACACTGACACATATAAATAAATCCCAAGATGTACCTACTTACAAAATCCTAGTAAAACACACCATTCTCATAGGCTCAAGTTTGATGCTAAGGAATAGGCTAGAAAAAAACTGAGCACAGCTGGCAAAATAATAAGGTGTTTCTGGTAATAAACACAGCAGCAGAAGGAAATGCCAGATACTCCACGTTGAACATCTGACTGGGATGGGGGGGCTGGCATTGGTAATCTTACTCTGTCCTAACTTGTGGGCTATATACACAGGATGAAGTCCTGGCTGAAGTGCAGGTACTGGAATTTTGCCATTTACTTTCACAGAGCCAGAATTCCACATTAGCAAGCAATGTACTGTGGAAATGGCCAGATTCACAAGAGCTATCAGAAAAGAAAGGTGGTCAGAAAGTCCCAGCTCTGTCATCCAGTCCTTTCGTTAAGAGAGCCAAAGCTGTTCTACCACTATTCAGCAAAATTGTAAGGTGCAGAGAATTCCATTCCCTGCATTCCCAGTAAGTCTTTGGAGAGAGGAAGGAAGCAAGGGACAGGACAAGGCCCAGACCATGGCTTGTAGCTTCCTCAGATACCTAAGCTAGAAAGAATTCAGCTCTGTAGTAGTGTCCTTTAGTCTAGACAAAGGCCATCCTGCTGCCAAAGACCTGTTGATGATGTTTAGGGTTTTATAAGAAATTTGTCATGAATGTTTTATTTGGAGTTAGAGAAAGTGTTTTACCACTGGATAAATTTCCACTAGAAAAATACCTTTTTCTGTCAATAAATTTGCCATCTTGTGTGAAAACCAAACACCTGGAAAGATAGAGCTTTTGACCCTAGATCAAATTTTTATATTCAAATAACAAAAATGTTGGTTTGGGAATCTCACCAGGTTTTATCAGTTTAAGGGAAGTTTGAATGTTTTCTGCATTCATTGTCTTCAAATGAATTAATTTTCCAGGCAAACAGTGGTGTAGTGGCCATGTAAAAGACAAAGACCATGGTGCAGTGCAGGTTGATATCCCAGCTGGTAAAAAGAGACATGAGGAACTTCAACTACAACTTGAAAACTTACATTTTTCAAAGGTGTGGGAAGAGAACTAAAATGTAAGTGGTTTAACCCAAAGCCCTTTTAGTTTTTTCTGCACACAGAAGCTAAATCTAACAAGACCTCTTTACCTTCTCTATCAGAGAATTATTAGAAAAATTTGGATGTATAAGAAACATTAATATATCATTAAATATTTACACCCTCAATAGGTTTAGATACTTTCTTCTTGTCTTTGAACTATGTGATGTGTAAATAATTACTAAATTTGTATGATGGTCAGTGTAGGCCTTTACTGCCCTCTCTGTGGTATTAGGGTATCACAGTAAAACCCATTCTGTTTCTCTGTGTAAGGAAGAGGAGGCCAATTGGCAAATGTTTACGGTGAGTCTTTACCCCCTCTCCTCTATACTGTAGAGCCCCAAACCTCCACCAACTATTGCTCCCTTTCAGCTGAGGAAATGATCTCCAATCAGACTTCTCCATAACTGCTCTGCTGCAACTTGGTGGAAACTGCAATCTTCTAGTCCCCAAACCCTGGGTTTAGACCTTCCCAAATGGGCTAAATTACATCCAGATTTACAAACTCAGATGGATAACAATTCAAAAATAATTGCATATTCAGATATTTTCAGCCTGCATGTGCACACCATACTACAAGGACTGCCTAAATCGTAAGACCACAGAAGTTCCTAGCAAGGCAACCTCTTACTTCTGACTCTTGCTGGCTTCTCTGCTGCAGTTCAGCCTATACTTCTGTGGGTCTGGAGTTTTTGGGGGTTTTGGGGGGTTTATTTTGTTGGTTGATTGTTTTTTGTTGGGTTTTGGGGTTTCATTTTTGTTGTTTTTTTAACTTTGCATTAACGTTATACCCTCTGCAACCAAAATAGGAATAATCTCCTTCAGAGGTTGTCCATAAAAGTATATTGGTTGCTTGCTTCCAACAAAAACAATGCCCTGATTGGTGCTTTAAAACAGTGGGCAATCACATGATCCTCAGTTGGCTAAGAATGTGCAGGTCTAGAGGAAATTATGCTCTCTCAAATCATTCTTTTCAGCTTCATACCTGTGAACTTTTCTCAGAGTGACAGGAAATGCTTTGGAGTTACTATGGAAGGCTATCACTGTATGTTGTTGAGGTAACTGCTGGGAATCCTCTTCAGGTATCTGAAAAGTGTATGACACTTTTCTGGAAAAAGCTCAATTAGAACTGTTTATTTAAAAAAGAGATAAACATTTAAGGAGTCAAAATAAACCATGTGCAGGGTTGAACTAGGCACAGAAGCCTGGTCTGCATTAGAGTTGTTTTTAAGGATTTCCCACTTCTTACCAGCATCACTTTAGTCCCATCAGCTGAAGAACTACTTTTAGCCTTTACAAAAGTGAAAGTTTTTCTTTAGCTCTTGCTTGAAAACTACTTTCTTTCTGTTCTTTAAAATTATAAGAGAGACAGAAGGACAGCCCAATAAACCTTTTAAAATTCCCACTAGGAGTGATCTGGGAGGGCACCTTTACCACATGTTTTGTGAACCAAACTGTGACTTTCTGGAAGTGAAATTCTTTTATCACATGACCTCTGAGCAGGACTGTTGCCATTACTGTGTAACCAATATGTTACCGTAGTGCTATGCATCACATACAGCTTCAGCACAGTTCTACATTTGTTTTATTGCTCTTCCATTTACTGTTTGTCAGAACTTTCTGAATTGGTGTTTTGAATCTTTGTATTGCAGATTAAGGAACTAGAAAATTTTAGTAGCCTACATACAGACACTTCCCACATTTGGGGAAGGCAACGTGGGGGTGCATTGCTTTCATGGGAACAGGGAAGCTCCTTCCTTTCCCAAGGATACCTTAGAGCAAAAGCTGCAAAATTCACTGACAGAAGTGAGAATATCAATGTTACGTAAGTGCTACAGCACATACAACAATTGTAGTTGGCAGCAGTGCTGCCTTTTTGGAAAGAGGGATGAATTCGCGTGTTGGAATTTTTCTTGCTTGTTCAGTTGTCAAATCGGACTTTACTCATAGGATGATTAAAAATTAGGAAGAGGTAAGGGAGGTAGAAATAGAATAGGAAAAAAAAAGCTCAATGGAGAAATCTCTACATTTTAAGGAAATGTGAGTATTGGCAATGTTATGAACTAGGTAGGTCAGTGCTACCACAGTCACAGCTGTTGAAACCATTTTCTGGTCATTGCATGTTGTTTTCAAGGGAATGACTGGCACTGTAAACAACTCTCTTTTTTCTTTCCTGGTTGCACAATAGCAAATCTGTGATTGAATGTTGTTGAATCCATGCAAACAAAGTAGTGTAAATGATAATTTTGCTACATTGTTAGATTGCCTACTTTGGATATGTTTACAGGCTGAAGAACATATATATCCTACAATCTTTGATATATTATCCCCACAAAAAAAAAAGCAAGCAAACAAACAAACCCACACAAACCCAAAAACGACTGAGGTGGTCAAGTGCTATCTCTGGTTTTCACAAGGATAAAAGTTACAGGCTGAAGAACATATATATCCTACAATCTTTGATATATTATCCCCACAAAAAAAAAAAAGCAAGCAAACAAACAAACCCACACAAACCCAAAAAGGACTGAGGTGGTCAAGTGTTATCTCTGGTTTTCACAAGAGGGATAAAAGAGGGACAAAAGGTGGAGCTGCTTCATCCTCAGGTGAGAAACACTTGAAAGAGAAACTACAAAAGCTTTCAAAATTAAGGCAGCCATAGCATACCAGGTAACCATGCTAGCATGGCATTAAAGTCAGGAAAATATTCCTTAATGAAATAACATGGCAGAGCTACCCTCAGGATTAAGATAGTATCTCTGTGCAGTGTTACTTCCTGTTCTGATGTTCTAATGAAAATAAATTGTGCTTAATGAAATAAAATGTGCGTTTGCAAGACTGAGGAATCAGGGGAAAGAAACCTGTGTAGGAGATTTGGGATTAAAAATTAGTTCCTCCACTAAAATAAGGAACACAGTGCTTGAAAAAAAAAAAGAACAAAATTAAAGGAGGTAGATGCATCACTACTTTTTTTGTGTCTTACTACTTTTTTGTCACGTTTGGGTTTTTTTTTCCCAGACTGCTGATATCTCTTGTGTCAGAATCTGGCATAATTATGTTTTTCTGTGTCCCATGGGGGGGGAAAAAAAAAAAAATTTGCTAATAGGATCAGATTCTTTCCCTCCTTTCCCCCACTCCTCACTGTCACACTAGGTCACCGTACTAGCTGGGGGGAGGGAGATACATAAGAAGAGGAAGAAACACTAGTTTTTGAACAAGTAATATTTGGGCATTTTCATCTCCCACACTGATTTGAATTACTGTATGTCTTCCAAACCTAGAGAACCCTTTACTTGCGTGAAGGTTATGATTTGTACTCCCTGCTCATTTAGAAGTATCATTACCCTTTGAAAAAAACAAACTCAGAGTACTACCCCAAAGCACTGTCAAGGTCACAGCACAGGGGGAGAAAACACATAGTTTGCCTGATACTCTGCCTCACCCCTGGCCAACTGTACCGTCTTTCAGTTGTTCGTTTGATGCTACCATAGGTGGGAAAGAAAACAAATATGAGGAAACCCCTCCCTCAGTGTGAAGACCACTGCATAAATGAAGTAACTCTGAAGTTGCCATGCCCTCAGTGGCTGAATACCTGTTTTGTGATCTTTCTATTTAGCTGTGTCATGTGAGCTAACAGATACAGGTTAATTATGCTGTAAAAGGAAAAGAGTGAAACCTTCACATGTGGGTTTTTTTCTCACCCAAATAAAGAAAGGTCTTGCATATGCTATGCCTTACTGAGAGACTGGAAACCTGTCAATAGGTTGCAAACTGTGCCTCATCATACGTATGTTCCTTGACAAGCAACAGAAGCAACCAGCCGTGCCTCACGTATACTATAACATAACTCTTCGGGGAGTCAGTAATGATGAAGCAGTAATTCAGTACCCTTCTCACTCTGGGTCCAATTTATTCAAGTGCCAAGCCTCTTTAACTTCTAAATGACTTCAGCTGGACAGGAGTGTTCTCATTGCAGAGCATCAGGACTATATTACCTTCCTCCTCATTTCTATTACTTTAATGCAAAAGCAATAAATAAATAAGTGCTGAAGTGACTTAAGTTTTATCTTCTTGTTTCTGTTGTCCTAGAAATTTTTAAGAAAATAAATGACATTTATAGATAGTCTGTCACTTTATGCAGGTCAAAGGGCTCAATAGTACAGTTTTCAGAAGAACTCCATTTGAAAAATATACCAGGTTGTAACACACAAGTTCACTGGACCAAGTTCTTCAAACTGGACTTAATAACTGCATAATTCATCAGGGAAAGAAACTGTGGGATTCTTCTGTGAGGCTTAGAGTTTGAATACCACAGGTGGCCACAGTTTTTCAAAATTAATTTATTAGAGAAAGGGTGAAGAAGTGAAATATTAAAGTGAAAATACATTTCTAGCTTTATCCCTCTGAGAATTTAATGAGCAGAAGCACTCAACAGATAAAGAGAAATCAACATTTTAAAGTCACAACTTTTTTTTTTCCTTTGCCACCATCAGAAAAGAACAGAGAGACAACATAAAACCCAAGATGTTTGTATTAAGATTGAATGAGGAAATGTTTTCCCTCAAATAACTTAATGCAAGACATTTAATAAGAATTTTCATAGGAAATTTTTTTATTAAATTAATCTTTTTTTCAATTCTTCATATTCCACAAAGCTATTCATAGAATCTTCATTAAGAGAATTATGCAAACAATAAGAAATTAGTCTTTTCTGAATTGGAAATTGACCACTGTAAAATATATCAACTAGTTCTCATAAAGGTAAATATAAGAAATATGTTGAGGCAGGGAAAAGGAGGAAACATCCATGTGAAGTATGTGTAATAAGGTTAGGGCCTCTTCCATTGTTAATGTCACATGGCCACAGTTTTTCACCATGCTGAGCTGGCTTTTTCCTGTAGCAGCAGAATCTTGCAGTGATTGGCAGAGAAGTACTGCATATTTGGTGAACTGGAAGAACAGCTACACCAAGAAGAATGTCAGAACCTCAGTATCTGCTGAGGAGCTAGAAAGAGTATGGTATGAGGAAAGAAGAAGAAGTAGATTAATGTATGTGCTTATAAAAATGTATAGGTAAGCATAGCTGACAATCTCTTGATAAATCAGAACCATTGTGCCTGAATCAGAACAGATGCTTCCCTTCAGAATAAGCATATTTAAGGATATTAGATAAGTAAGTAGCCACTTCTTTTAAGTGAGAGAAATTGATTATTAAGATTCACTGAGAGGATGCCAAAACACAAATCAAGCACAGCAGCAGATAGCTAGAGCCATGGTTAGCAAAAAAGAGTGAGAGAGGGAGAGAAATAAAACCAATATCAGAATAAAAGTGGTGTGCTCATAAACAGTTATCTCTTCTAGAGTGGCCAGAAGCCTTCATAAGATGCTGTGAGTGGCACTGTTGGAAGCACCTGAAAACTCTGTAGGAAATTAAAAGGCAATTAAGTGTGTGTTAACTTGTGGAACACATCATGTGGGTCCTTATATGACAGTGTTTGTGTTCTGTGCTATTATGCTGAGCAATTATTTTGTTCTGTCACTTGTCCTCTCCAAATATTTAGCTGTAACCTAGCAGGGACTGAGGAGGAAATATCCCAGTTCTCACACCAGCAGCAGCTGCTTTGGTTAGGCAGTACACTAAATATAGTAATTTGCCATACAGCCAACAACAGCGATAGCACATCAAAAACAAATTCTGTGACATAGCAGGGATACCTAATGTGCTACGAATGATGGATGGGCTGTTCAGGCACCTCACAGAATGATGCTGCTTTTCAAAATGGAAAGCGGCGTGTGTGACCATCAATATCTTACATTGAATTATTGGCTTCTGTCACGATGGCTGTATTTTAGCCAACTCATGTGGTGGAAAATTATTTTATTCTAGTGACATTTCTGATAAAGAGCCATCAGTAAATATTTTCCCTGAGAAATGTGTTCTAGAAGTTTACAGGTAATAGCAACTGTCCTTTGAAGAGCCATCTGTGACTCATAAGTAAAATAAAACCATTATTGACTGAAAATTGAAATTTGAATATGCTTGTGTTTAGTAGGTCTCTTTTTGACATGAGCATTCTCTATGCCAAACATCAAGATGGATGGCTGTTGTAGCTGTGTAGTATGCTGCCTGACTAAATGTTACTGTTGCCTTCTGTGCCTTTATTATTGATGGGAATAAAGTGCTTCCAGTTGATAAAGGTGATATGATAAAATACTACCACTCCTGCCTTTCACCCCAAGTTGCCAAGAAGATTGCTGCTATACCTCAAGAGTGTGGATTGTAATGAAACACCGTCTGACAGGACAGCAGCTGTGTCAGTAAGTGGGGTTTCCTCTCCATAAACCAATGAGGAAATTAAAAATGCATTGAGGCTGGGACTTGCTGTGTTCTACTTCTCATCTTCTGCTATCAAGTGCTATCTGAAATACTTTCTAAAATTAATTATACTGAAATTCAAACATATAAAAAGTAGCATGAAGATTTCAGCCTGGTCCAACAAGCTACGTGAGTGTTCATGCTGATGCCATCTGGGCACTGTCTATAACTGCCTATTCACATCTTATGAAAGGAAGATGACCTGGTTGAAATCAAAGCATAAAGGACAGCAGAAATTTATTCAGAGGCAGTTACAACCTCTTTTTCCTTCAGCTATACTTCAGGATTGGGTTATACTAGAACATTTGTTTCAAATTAATTACACTGTGATCTTTTCATCTGTTGTTCCACAGTGGTTCTTTACCTTCTCCATAAGGTACAGTTCCTCCTGCTCCTTTTTCCTTTTGTGTCCCCCACTGGTAGATGCTCTTCAGAAAACCCTTGGAAATATCCAAAGCAATCCTTAGCACTGTGCCTTTCTGCAAAGTGACCAACATTGACAAAAATATTTTGATGTGGTGTTACGTCTCCTACTATCTCTCCTTCGCCTTCAATACTCTTGACTTAAGCCCAGGTGACAGGGTTTCCCACCTTCCCAAAACTTGTGCCTTTTTCAAATCATCAGTATCCCTACCGCATAGCTGCACTGCAAGTAAATAAGCTATATGTCATACATAGTAGCCAACTGAAGAGAGCAGACTTGCTTGTTATCCAGAAGACAATAACATCTATGGAATGCCATGGAATATACAGTAATATGAAATAATACAGAATACAGATGTCATTATGTCACAGAGTTGATTTAACAAACTTTATTTTAATAATTTGCTACTTAAACACTAGGACTTTTAAATCATAACATTAACTGTTAAAATTTTTGTCATTTAAATGAACTTTTGTATTTTAGAACACCACGTAACTCACACTACAAAATATCCATCTGCAACAGTACTGGGACATGTGAGTGTCACTAAACTTGTTTCTGCTTGGGTTTTGGTATTAATTTTTAAGGTTAAAAGGTAGATGACATTTTGTCATTTGTGAAATAAGACTATTTTCATAAAGTTGAAATGGGATCCAAAGTGTTGCATGTTTCAGAATTTTTAATTTCTCTGTAAATAATTTGGCAATACCTATTGAAAAGTCACCACTACTACCATCAATAGCAAGATACAAGCTACCTGTCAGCAAATATTCTGCTTTCACAAGTACTCAACAAACAGGGAATTAAACACTCCTTAAAGTACTTCTTAAAGTGTACTACAAATAATTCTGTGTCGTATGTCTCTGGAGGTTTATGTTTCCATAATCATTTATTAATTACATGAGCAATAAAACCTCAAGTTTTCCCTGCTTTTTTTTTTTTTTTTACTGTAGGTCTCCTTTCTGGGGGGAGATTCTAGACAATCGTGGATAGTGACAGTAAAGTGCAGACCTGCTTGGCCACATATTCACTAATAGTAGCAAAAGCTTACACTTATCAGCTGCCTTTGAACCAGACATTGAAGATGACTTTAGAGATTTCTATAAATTAGTAACTCTGGAAAATTCTGTTCTTTCATTGTAAAAGAGATTTTATTATTTTCTCCTTCAGCTTTGCAATTACCATTCCATGATTTCCAGCTGAGGATCCTTGAAAATAACACTACTTCAGAAATTATATTCCCCATTTGACACAGGTCCTTTTTGAACCTGTTTCTCAGATGTTACTACTTTTTCAGAAAAACTCAGCAGAATGCAAAATCCCTATGCTTCCTCATCAGAAAATCTTCTCAGGAGAGAAGGAAAATCATCTTCAGTCTTGAAGATTGCGTATGCCTTTTTTTTCCTGCTGAGAGGCAGAATAGGGTATCCTAGTGGACTGAACAGGGGTTGTTGGCTAAAACCATGTCACTGACCTGAGGTATTAGAAAAGAAATTTCAGTTCATTCTAAGGCACCTAAACAAGGTGATATCTCCTCTCTGGTGGTGTCCTCACTTGCCCTTGAGGTGTGCTGTTTGCCCTAAACTGCTGTGATTTAGAAAGTGATATGGGCAAATAACAGAAAATAGTAGGAGCTTCAAGAGGGCAGTTAATAGACCAGCTAGCAAAGGCATGAAACAACCAGTGCCTGTCTGCCACCAAGTGAAAACTGAATCATGTTTAGGATCATCGTAAATCTATATTAAATTTTACCCTATCAAATGATTCATAAAAAAATGAAAAGTTGCAGATTTTAGGCTAGTTTAGAAAAAGAAAACCTTAATCCATTATGCAAGTAACACACTGTTCTTTGTTACTACTAATTATTAGGCATAGGTGCATGTTGATGGCATCATAGACATTCATAATCCTCACTTCTCTAAATTAGCTTCTGAAGAAGGGCTAAACTTAGTGAGCTAAAGGTATGAAAATCCATTCCCAAACATATTTTACATATACCCATGTTTGTTTTCCCTAAAGTACAGCTAGTGTTGCAGAGTTTTTATCAAATAATCTGACAGGAGTTAGGAAAGAGAGACTGTGATAAAAGAAAGCTGGTGTAACTCAGAATAAAATTCCAGCATCCTAAGAATTTAGTACCTGACAGACATGTTGGGCTATAATTGCCCAATGCTGTCCATGACTACCTCAGTATTACTTTGTTTTTCACCTCCAACCATTTTTGTTGCATCAACCTATTAAGTTCTTCTTATATAGTTATATGGTAAACTCTTTGAGGCAGTGTTTTTCCTTCTATGAAAATATAGTGTTTGGAACAGAGGATAGCAAATACATGACCAGGGTCTCCAGGGTCTCCTAATTCATACCTCACATGCTTCGTCATATTCAAAAATCTTTTTTGGTTTGAGTAGTGTTACATCTACTTGTGTCTTTTTTTCTTTATCTACAAAATGTCTGCCCACACCCAAACATTCACAAGGCTTTTGAAGGTTCTGAGGTGGAAGTAAAAAATAATAAAACTTGGAAAATTAATACATTCCCTTGGTTCTTTTATTATATGCTTTCTGCAGGGCTCATATTTTCCAAGTGTAATTTCAAAATAAATCTGCAAACTGCTACAGATGAAAAAAACAAACAAAGCAAAACAAACAAAAAAAACCCCATAACTTCTGTGGTTTTGTATTACTTCCATAACTGAGACTACTGAAGGAATGTTAAGTATTGCAAAATAGATGATTCTTATCATAAGGATTGGCAATAGATCAGCTCTCTTCTTTCATCTGAAACTGTTTCATCTAAAACACCATTATTATTTCCATGTATTTATGTTGCCCTTTAAATATCTTATATTTAACTGAATGAGGCATAATTGTCTTCTTTCCATTATGCTGCCCCACACAGCTCCTCTGCCTTTTTCTGCAGACTGAGGAAACAACTGAGCTTCACAAGTTCCAAATGTCCTCTTTCTTTAGCTAAATTAAGCCTCTTGTCTCCCTCTGAAATTCAAGGCTACATAAGATAAGCAAATAAATCAAGAGTAGTGCTATGGCATTTAGCCATCCATCAGCACTTTAAACCATCACTTGCATACTTGCTGAAAAAGATAACTACTTATATTCCTACCGCTCTCCAGTCCAGGTTGCCCTCCCCTGAATCCTTAGTAAACCCCAGACTAAAACATTACAGCTTGTGGTAAGTAGAGTTTAGCATGATACAAGGCTGATATGTTTTTAAATCCTTGTGAGGATCTTGGACCACTTCTCAGCACAGCAGTGCTAAGTAACCAGCAGTGTCACTTGCCACATGTATGCACTCCAGATATTGCACTACCTACATTCCCACCATCGCTGGGTGGTGCTACAAAATAGATATCTGTTAAACCTCTGATCAGGAATTTCTGTGTTGTCTGCTCTCTTAAGCTCATTTGTGTTGATTTTCATTTTCTCAGGGAAGGACAGATAAAAGATACAAAAACAGTTTAAGAATAATTTTTAGATTAATTAAGTGCCTTATTAGGAAAAGTGTTTTGCTTCTCTGTCTCAGGTGTACTCATGATTTAACTTCAAGTTATTTAATATTACTTGACAGAGTAAATATTTTGTTGGTGCCTGAAAATTCAGTGGTATATGCAAAGGTGGCCTGTCTCCCAGAGAAAGTGTGTCTTAGGTAAGGAGTAAATTTATTTTGAAATATGTTTTCCTTCCATGAGGCAGATATTCCATACCAACCTTTGCAGTCACTGGTATTGCTATAATCTGATGACTGGTATGTTGCTGCTATTCCAACTCCAGTAACCATGTATTTTGGTGAGCATGGAAAGAACGGTTGCAGACTTTGATATGACTTCTGCTGCAAGGGAATACATTCATAGATAGTGGACTGACGTGATGAAGACTACCTTTGCATTCTCTTTTTTGATCTTTGCAAAAGTATAGAACAAATTGCTTGCATCTCTATGTCTCAGAAGAAAGAAGTTTACTAATGATCCTTTATATTCCTTAAGGAAACTGTTAGTCTACGTGTATGTACTGAGTAAGATTTCATTCATTTTTGTGCAGGTCTTTAAAAAAATCACTGCTAATATCCATCCTGTAACTTTAAGAAACAGAAAGGAGCTAAGAATTATCTTGATTCCATAAAATAAATAATTTGCCCATACAACATTATGAAAGCAAACTTTATATATAAAGACACCAAGT
>NW_010229977.1:30951-43730 GCF_000690775.1 Eurypyga helias | reverse complement strand
CTTTCTGTCCCTCCCCGCTTCCTCTTTACGTCAATTCTCTCCCCTCCCCCTTTTAAAGCCTATTAATTCGGATCAGTCCTTCAGCGGTAATATTGCCTTTGGGTTACATGCCGGCCTATGGAATTCTATGTTTGAACACAGGGCCAAACTAGCAGTTATTCCCTTGCCACTAAAGGTGAAAAGGTTTCCAGTAAATCAGGTTACTTTTCCACAGGGTAAGTGATGTTAAATACAGTCTTTCTGGGTACTTCATCAATATGATTAACCTATTTGCATTACTGTTAT
This sequence comes from Eurypyga helias, assembly GCF_000690775.1. Taxonomy (NCBI): domain Eukaryota; kingdom Metazoa; phylum Chordata; class Aves; order Eurypygiformes; family Eurypygidae; genus Eurypyga; species Eurypyga helias. The sequence goes on along the minus strand of NW_010229977.1, from coordinate 43,445 downwards.
CAAATTACAGTATAAGAAGTCATAAAGTTAAAAATAAATCTGTTTTCCATTGAGAAAATCTTTTTAGGTAGAGACTGCTATATTAAAAGCTTACCGAGTACATACAATAGCACCATAGCTCATGGGGAATCATTATGGAGGTTTTCAGAAGTAAACTTACAGGAATGTCTTACAGATAAGTAAATGTTCTCAAGAGATTCAGGGTACATTCCATATAGGGCCATCATCTTATTAGAGTTTTACCTCTAACCCTATTAGAATTCTCCAGGCTGAGAAAGATTACAGCATGTGGATTGCAGACATATTTTGTAGGCACTTTGCAACTCACCACAGAATGTTCACCTTGGGATCTCGGTCCCTGTAGCTGAGTTAAAAGACTGCCCTAATTCTACCACCATGGCTGCAACAGTCTCTTAATGTCCCGTAAATCCACTGAAGTACTTTGACCTCTTTATTCATGATCACTATAGCTCCTGAAATTGACCATTCTAGCACAGAGCCTGCAGGAGTTTGTGTCTTTGGAGAAGTGTGGGAGGAATACAAGTTGGTTTCCTGCAAATGTGGCGGTGCTGCTACTGCAGAGAAAATAAAGGCAGTGAGGGGAAAGTGGAATACTAATGCACAGCAAATGGAATGCTCATTACTTCCTACTACATGCAAATTACTCATAGTGTTTAATTAAATACATTACAATGCATTGTGGCTGATGTTTCTGTATCACATCCGGTGGTGCTTATGGATTCCATGTTTCATTAATGGGAAGTGTTAGGATAAAAAAAGGGATGAAAGAAGTTACTCTGGATGAAGAAACCTCATGCTTGTATAAATGTTTGTAAGCAAAAGATACATATTGATTGCAGTTCCCTTCAGTCTCTGCTCAGCAGGTTGGTTAAGTCTGCTTTAAAGGTAGCTCTTGCTTTTTCAAGGAAACATGGCTTTTGGCTGTGGTATGTACAGTCTTCCAATAAACCACTTCTCAGACAATGGAGAAGCCTCAAATCACCTTGGCAATCATAGTACTCTTATTAAATGTATCATACTGTCTTAAAAAATGGGGGAAGATGAGGGTTCTTAGCAGGACCAGATTTCGTACAACGTTATTTCTTAAACAGGTGCGAAAACTGGTATATCTTGTCCTGCAATCTTTATTGCTATTAAACAGGACAAATTCAGCAATCAACCTAAATGTACTGAGTGATTAGACTGTTTCAGTCCCTTCAAAAATGTTGCACTGCATGATGATGATTCATCTCTAGATGTTAAAATAATATGGTCTCTGTTACATTTTATGCATTCAAATTATTCATTTGAAGTTCAGTAGCTTTGCCTGCACATATATGAAAGAAGAATGTTAATTATTTGTATTAAATTTTAAAATGTTTTTAAAAGCTGTTGGATGAATCCTGACTTTATGAGTAGTTTTGAGCAATGTTTCTTTAGTATTTTATTTTTTAATATTACACCATATTTATTCAATAAATACTTAGTCAGCATATGTTTTATTCAGAGAATGAATGGATTAATAACATCAATCTGAAAAATGTAACTTATTCTTTTGGGTCAGTTAGCCCATATTATATTTCAAATGACTGACAATAAATTTGATTATAGTTGCCAGCATGATATAGAATTAAAAAAAAAAAAAAAAAGGCGTTAGGATTAAATATTTAAAGTGACAGTTTAAATAGAATATAAAATTTCTTCATCTTCTCCTTCATCCTATATAAATACAAACATAAAGGTATAAACAAAAAAAAAATACTGTCTTCCATCAAATTTGCACTTACATAAATTTGCATTTCTTTGTCTGCAAGGTATTAATTCACACTCCTTAAGAGCACGGATTTAGGCACTAATGCTTCCCAGAACCTTAAAACATTTGGTTAGTTTATAGCTTTTTTGTGAACTCCACGTTGAAGTTATTCATGCCTTCCTCTAAGTAGCCTTCAAACCATTCTAAATTGTTTGCAATCCTATTTTTATGTAATAAATGTGCCAATTCGTAGTATTCTGCAGAGAAAATATTTTTACATAGTATCCAAAGAGCAACTGCAATGATTAGGACCATTAAACATAAAGGAAGAGTTAAAGTAATACCGCATTTAACTTATCATCCTTAATCAAAAACCTGTGGTCTATAAACTATCCCATTCTTCTGCTCAGATTTTGTGTTTACCTTCTACTTGATGGCAGTCAGTGATCACTCAGGCTAAGATATAAAAAGGAGTGATGCCATTTACAGCATCTAGACCTTCATGGCAGAATCTGAGGATGGATGGGGCAGGAATTAGGTAATCACTTGATGGGCTTTACAGAAACTAGCACACTAGAAACTAGTAATCAAAAGGGAAACATTATCTCAGATCCCAGCCCTTGATAAAGTTTGGATGCCTTAGGCTATGTCTACATTAACATCTAATAAAGCACATTAGGAGCAGTTGATTCTAAGATTCTGACATCCACACAATATGCATTTCAGGTGCTTTTATAGCTCTATTCTTTTTTCTTTGAATTTCTCCATTCTTGCCCAGAGTTTTGGGGAACACCCAGTCACTGATGAGGCAGAAGTCAAAAAATGGATTAATGGAAAATCAAAGTTGATAAATGTGTTTCTACAAACATTATTAAAAGTTGTTATTATGTACTGCCAAGACTTCACCAAGAATACCATGTTCAGTTGTGGTCATCCCTGCCTGAAACAAATGAGCTCAGCCTGCAGGATGTGCAGGGAAGGATCATCATTTCACTGCAAAAATGGAGATTCCTGCTTATGGAAAGCAACTAAAAGAGCCAACCATGTTTACCTCTGCAAAACAAAGCTGAGCAGGGAAATGATTGTCTCTGTAAATGGATGAGAAAGATAAACACTAGCAGAGGAACAGTCAGCTTAAAGACAATGTTGACACAGAACCAGTGGGCATATCCCGCCTATGAATACATTTACAACAGAAATTGGCAGGTGGCACAGCCATCGGAGGAGTGAGGCTGTGAGACAGATTTCTATCAGAGTAATGGGTACAAATAGTCAAAATCTTTTTAGTATCAATGTTCTTGTTTGCATGGCAACATGTGAGACTGGATGATGCCATTGCCTGAAAGCCAGGGTGCTGTGGGTAGTCATTTGCAGTACCATACCGTTCTGGGACAGAGGTACCTCCTCAGCTATTTCCAATCCTGAACAATAGCTTGTAGAGAGAAAACACTAAGTGAAATACCTCTAAATCCACTGGGCATACTGCTGTGACCCTTTTGTTGTCTCAGAACTGGTGTGAGGAAGACTGAGTTGGCTGGTGTTTACACTGGATTACCAGGATTTGTCCATTGTTTTGTGTCTTGTTTCCCACCAATTGCATTGATGTTATTCCTTCCTGAGGTCTTGCATTCTGGAAGTGAACCCTTGATCTGACTTGTGCAGTACTATTGCGTTCTGCTATTAGGAAAAGGGGATGATTTGGCATTTGGGTGGACTCAATAGGAGTTGTGTGAAAAATATTGTTGCTAACTATTACATATCAAATTTTATGGTATATGAATAGCTTTTTTTGTGTTATATACAACAGAGAGAAGAACTAAGTAGAGGTAAAAGAAATTTGGAAAAAGTCAATAATGTCATGGTATTTTAACTCTGCAATAAGGTTGGGCCTGTCTCTATTTATGCAGTCAGGTTAAGGAGCCTAACCGTGATACAGCAAGCAGAGCCAGAGCCACAGGGTTCATCTGAGCTGTTCAGAAAAAAATCTCTGCCTTGTCACTCATCCACACAACTGCCAGGGAGTGGTCCATCTGGGTCTGCACGATGGTCTGCTTTCATAAAATGTGTGTTCTCGGATATAACAAGATAGGTAGATGTGCTCCAGCTATTCACCAGCTACCCAGTGGTCTCCTGGTAGCATGGGCTAGGCAATGGCCAAAAGGAAGAATGAACCGGTCCTTCTCAGCAGTAATGCAGCAGCATTAGATCCAACTGAAAAATTAAGAACAAGAATAATAATAACTCCTTATATAAACTTCGGGGAGTAAAATTATTTTTAATAACTTCTGACACAAAGAAATTGCTAATGTATTTTATATGGGTATATTCTGACACAAAGAAATTGCTAATGTGTATGTGGGTATGCACATGCATCTGACAGTAAAAAAATGTAGTTTGTATAGCTGTGGAACTCCTTGTTGTGGGATGGTGTGTACACTGTGGATATGTTCAACAACAGAATAAACAAGCTGGCATGGAAGAGAAATCCACCAAAGATTTTTGAACCAGTAGAAGTTTCTGGTATTTAGCATGCTTCAAACCTCCCCACTAGGGAATGTGTGAGAGGAATGGATGAGTACCACACATAAGAGCCTTGCTTTTACATTCTTCCCCAGCAAGGTAAGTGCAAAGGTTAGTGAAGTGAGTTCAGGCCTAAGCATAACACATTTTTTTATTTGGGCCCCACCCTTTAAAGATTAAAAATTTTGTATCTAAATAAAAGACTATATAGTAAAAACTGCAGGTAAGAATTACACACATTACTTTCCCTGGCACCAAAATCCACTTTTTGTGAAAGTCAGGCTAAAAAGGCCTCATTTACAAAAAAAAAAAAAAAGAAAAAAAAGGAGGGAGAGGAGAGGTGTGGGGAAAAGGATAGGATAGGTTATAGGTTATGATTTTTTTCCTGCACACTGAGAAAGTCTCAGTAGAATGTCCTACAAACAAGTTGTGCTGATGAAAATACATAGAGGAGCATTAGTTTAAAGACTCATTCAGCTCTGTCTTACAGAGTTGGTCTTCATGGAGGTCAGCTGGGTTTTGGGTGTAGTTGACTGACAACAGTATCAGCAGATTTTTTTTCAGTTCTTTCTTAAGTAGATGAAGAGTGAGTACATTGGTGAGCCTCCACTTCTCAATTGTGCAAGGCTAGAAGATCTTGAACCTCAGTGTCATTGGAATGAAACACGCAGATATTCAGGAACCTCTGGTGTATCTGAATTCTCCAGGACTCTTGAATTAGTTTGATCTAACCTAGCAAAGTTTTTTTTCTTCATACAATTTAATGTCATTATTTTAGTGGCATGAGAATCTAGAGAGTTTTTGAAATGGGGATAAAATTACAAGTAGCTTAAAGAAACTAAAATTTGGTTTGATTTGGGCTCTGAGTGACAGTTGAGATCAACAGTTTACCAGGGTTTTTTGCTAATGGCTGTTAAACATGTGACCAAATAAAAAACCCCAAACCAGTATATTCAGATAGCTAAATTTCACATGATAATGATCCCTCCCTTAGAAATAGCCAGGTGAGGTCAAATGGTGACTGAGGAAGATCATCTTCCTTTTCTACATGGCCTACTAGCTGCTTTTTTTTTTTCTTTCTTATCCTACTTTAAGTCAGAGTATAGAGCAGAGCTCAAAAAAAGAAGTCCATCCAAAATTCATGCTGCCTCCAGAAAGTCATTTGTGGAAAGTAGATGGCAAGCCAATCAAAATGTCTCATCAGCAAAATTAGTATTTATGAAATTAGTGATGGAGAGGAACTGGCAGAGTGATTGCATTATAAACACTCAAAATGTAGGGGGAGGGAACAGAGAATTTGCTCATTTTCCCTCCCACTGCTAAAGCACTGTATTTAATTGACTTACAATTTTTCCCCTAATATATTTCTTTATGAAACCTGCCTTGAGCAACGGATACATGATTGTTCACCGAGGGTTGTGCCTCATTTGTTCCTGTAGATTGTGCCTAATTAACGCTAACTTGTCTGTACATAAAAAGTACAATAGGCTGTCCTTTCCAATTTAATTCCGACAGTTTAATCGAATCTGTATTCTTTCAAAAATAATTAGATCATTTACACTTCATTAACATGTAATGTAATGTTGAAGCATTCATCATAATGATTTCTTATTTTTCTTGTACAATATTATCTCCTCTAATGAAACTGTTAACACCATGCATGTCTTGATTAGCTTTATCATATCACTGACAATTTCAGGGAGAGCTACATTTTTACATCTTGCACATGAAATTAAATTAGTTTGATAGATATATTTGAAGAATATGCTCTATTAATTAAAAAAAATTAGAAACAGGCTTACCTTTATATACTATCTAGCAGTTTCTGAGTTATGTTTTTTCTCTCTCTGTCTCCCAGCAATTAGAGGTCTAATGTGCGTGGATCACATCTTTCTTTCTTCATCCTAAGAAAAGTGGCGGTAGACTTCTCTCACATATATTAGGCCAGCATAGGAAACACTGATAATAAACACAAAGAGACCATAGCACACCCTTCTACCTCATCACCAAATCCCTTTCATCTTGGGAGGAGTTCCTGTGAAGATCTTGGTGTCTCACATCCAAAAGTGCTGTTTATGGATTAAAGCTGTGAAGGAATCCTCTGATCCACTTGATCGAGGATGTATTCACTGTATATGTGTTTGTAAACCTTGGCTGAAAATGAGTGGTGCTAGGGTCTAATCTGCATATTGTTAAGAAGCCACTATTCCTGTGGGCCTGGAAACCTCCATGTTAGCATACATCTTTCAACAAGTATTCACATTCTGACAAGTCTTGCAACTGAGGACGTGTTTCTAAATGTTAATAGAAAACAAACTGCCATGAAGCATCTCCTGGAAGGCTCTGAATACCCATAGCATCAAATGAAAGCCATTTACAGTGTTGTCCTCAGTATTTCGTGGGAAGCATTCATCACCTGCCCAGACTGAGCTTTAAACTAGCTGAAGGTCCTTAAAATGTTTTAGAGACAGATAAGCTTCTTTCCCTCAACTCTTGCTGTCTTGCCAACATGAGTGTGACATATTCTTGTGTACTGCAGCTGAATGAATATTGTGAAGTGAAACAAAAATTGCAGGCAATTATTAGAATAAAATAGTTTTGCTACTATCAGTGTTTATGACCTCTTTAATTTTGTTCTGCATGAATACTTGTACAAACATTTATTCAGTGGAATTTTCCTGAGTGTGAAAAATCTGGAGAGTATGTGAGTAAAGATTGTGCAAACTTGGGAAGTATCATTCCGAAATCCATGTGACCAATCCCATATTTTGTCCAAAAGTAGCCAATGGCACGTAGTAACTAATAGTTGATACATATCATTCACAAGCAAACCACAGATGGGAAAATGAGACAACATTTTTTATTCAACAATTTTGAAGAAGAAACAATTCTGTAGATATGAAAGTCCATCTGACAACCATCTATAAGCAAGCTAGAAGGCTAAATTAATCAAACTATTTGATATAAATAGATTCACTAGCAGTAACCACTTCTACTCACTTTGCAAAACTGAAGCAGAGATAATTGTATTCATTTCTCTTTATTTATGTACTGTCAAAGCTTGTTGTACAAAATCTGTTAGACCATTACTGATAAAATTGATAATGATAGTATCTCTCAGTCCAAAAGGTCTCATCAGCTGTTCAAAAGAAAATGCTACAGATTCATGGACATAATATAGCTCAAAAGTCAAATTCTGACCCTTCCATGCTAACCTGCAATAGCTTTTAATTTCCCTAGTCCTATTGTACGTTTTAAGGAATTATAGTATGTACTGAACCCTTATATAGTATCATTGATTTTTTGAACCTCACTCACTAACATTTTGACAGCTGATTTTCAGGTTTTTTATGCTTCTGTTTTTTAAAATAATAGTATAACTCATCAAAAGCTTATTAATGCATCAGCAGAATGTCAGGAAAAGAGTTTTTAGCCTACTTTTTAAACTTTAAACATGTAATTTTTTTTTTTTTAAGGAAGTTAGTCAATATAAAATGGCAAATACTAGGTCTAAGGTTTTGTTTGTGAGTTATTTTTTGTCCTTTCCTGAGAAGCTTGAGAATTAAGAGTTTTAAGAAGATTGAGGAAAAAACTAAGTCAAGTGAGCTATTTGCTGGTGTCTCCAATAGAACCATAATGTTACCAGAAGTGCTCCAGTGTTTCCTGATATTTTTAGGTCCATTAGTTTGCAGAAGTGGGGTTCATATGCACAGTACATTTTCTATTTAAAGTTCTTGTACCATCCCATACAAATATCTAAGCATTATGAACCCCTCATTTTACAGCAGTGAAAACTGAAACATATATTAAAATCCATTTTCTGACAGAACTTAAGCTAACCTTAAAAAAGGTTCACAACAGGGTCAGTCTGGGCTGCCATTTTTTCAGTAGAAAATAGTAAAGTTGGAGAAATTGTGGATATTTAGGTCAGCATCATTAATAGACTCTCAGAGCATGACATGCAAAATGTGCAGCATCTGCAAGTGAACTGATTTCAGATTGCAGATTTGCCTGATGTTTTATAAGCTTTACCCTTACATATGCCTTGCCATTAGAGCCTGCCATTTGGTAATTTTTTTGTATCAATGGGTATTATTTCTCAGCATAAATAATACAATATTTGAGAAAGCTAGTATAATGATAAAAATATTTTTAAAGTACAAACAAATGCACAAAATTTAATCATATATTATAAGAACACAGCCTTAAAGGTAAGAGGCTCAAGTGAAATGCACTGCCAAATTATTCCGTGCATAAATGAATGCTGATTTTTACCAACAATGAAAGAGTAAATTTCTTCAAAGTATGAAGGTGAAATTATTATTTTATTTACTACTATTTTCTTCCATCTGCTTCAGCTGAGCGAAAACAGAATCTAGATCTGTTAAGAGAGGAAATGTTGTTGTTGTTGAGGTTCAGAGGTATTTCTCACATAACATAATTAACGACTGGAAATCAGATTACAGCAGTTTTCTAAACCATAGAAAGAATCACCAGTGGAAGACAAATAGCTAATATCATTTTATGTATACTTTTTCAATAAATATGCTAATTTATCCCATGAAAAAGGTTTATTTGAGAATGCAGTCTTATTTTTAGTGTTATACATATGTAGTTAAGACTTGATCCTCCCTTATCAAGGGAGTTATAAATGATCAGCACATCTGAAAATTAAAACTAATTAATAAGCCCAAGCATGGATTTAGAGCTCTATATATAGGTAATCAAGCCTGTCCTTCCTCATATTATGTCAGTTTACAGGTGTTTGATATATTTGTATTCAGATTAAGATTTCTTTCTTGTTATCAGTATTATTTTCCAATAATTACCTTTCAGATTCTCCATTACCTGTGCATGTGCCATGTCAGGTGTTCTTGCATAATGATTTCTATGGGCAAGCTAAATTAAGTTCAGTTGTTTATAGAGTATCTATTTGATTTATGTCTATATTTGTTTGTGATTGTCTTTATGGTTGTTAGTGTTAATTAGAGAGTCAATAAAAAAGATTTTTTAATAAAATTAATATATAGAAAAACACTGTTGTAATATACAGTGTTATTTCTATAAACTGGTATCAATATCCTGTATTACTTCCTTTTCACAGTGTTACTGTGAAAATCACAGTGTTACTGTGAAAATCTACTGGAAATCTACTGAAAATCTACTGAAAATCTACTGTTTCACAGTGTTACTGTGAAAATCTACTGGAAGCTATTTCAGAGATACACAAAAGAGTTTTTTGCTTCTTTTCTAAAGTAAGTTTTTTCTAAATAAAGTTTTCCAGCATAGTCATTATTTGTTATGTAACTACAAGTTCAGGGAAAAGAACCTGTTGCTCTGTTCTTACATTTTTCCAGACTTTTGATTCTTCTTTTTTTCCACCTCTTACTCAATTCATCTTTCAGTCTTCTGGCACCAGGAAGCTTCTCATAAGGTCACCTGATAACAATGACCCTATTCTGCATCGCCTTAACATTTATGCATTTGGGCACCAATTTGTCAAAGCACTGTGAGACCTTCTGAGTTAGATGCTTAATGTTATCCCTTCAGTACATACTAACTGGTAAACATTTTCCTGAATGATGCCCTTTGCATCATTCTCTGCAACAAAGTGCAGCTTTTCTTCCCTGTAGCTGATACTGCATCATCCTTCTAGCAGACAGAATCCTCCTTTATTGAATCAACTTTTGCTGGGAAAAATTATAGAATCATAAAAATTTGAGTTTGGGGGGAACTCTAGAATGCCTCTAGTCCAATCTCCTGCCCAAAGCAGATGTAAATTCAAAGCTACATCACGCTGCTTAGGGCCTTGTCCAGTTCAGTTTTGAGATAGTTTTGGTGATGGGAGGGTTCTGAGACAAATCCCAGACCATTCGTGGCTAGATTGCTAAAAATGTAGTAGGGCACCATACTAAAATCTGTTATGTACAGATAGTTCCAGTCTCTGTCTTCCCAGGCAGGCTCTTAAGTATTCAAACAAGTATTCTGTTACTGCTTTTTTTTAATTTTTTTTTTTTTTTTTTAATTAAGGAGTGATTTTTACGTCATGTTTTACTGGAAACTTATTACATAAAATCACAAAAGCAGGTGAGCTTTCATGTGGTCCTAAGTGGCAGCTGCCGCACCCTGGGTCGTAGCTGAGCCAGTTTGAATCCAAGTGGACCGCTGATGGCTGTTCATGGCGTCTTAGTTTCCATGACAGGGGTGCTATGATCTAGCCACAATGAAGCATAGACATGTCAGCATCTCCTGCAGCAGCCAGCCTGAGTGAGAGGGCAGACACAGCCTAACACAGCAGAGAAGGTTGACATACTGGATCTCAACTCATCAGATCCACGCAGCAGGGCCATCCACATTTCCCTCACTAAAGACATAAGGAAGGAACAGCATAAAATGTAGGAAAAATTCATTTCTTTATTTAGGTCAGGCAGTCAAAGGAGCTGTCTTGCCTTGCTATGTGCATAATAAAATTTTAATATCTTTAAGAACAGACACTGTTGCTATAAAACGCCCTCTTTAGAAACAAAAAGCACACTTTGTAAATATCCCAGAGCAGGACAATGGCTGAATGAATCAGTTTGCTGAACCCCATTTTAATCCTCTCTGGAATGTCACTTGGCTTTCCCAGCCGACATTTGCTCTATACTCTTCAAACCAGGTTGTCACCTGTTATGCCAGTGTAATTCTAAAGTAAACTACAGCAACGTTACTCCAGTTTTTCATTTGTCTGAGCAAAAGTGGCATCCAGCCATTTGACAAGGAGGTACGAAGGGATAGGAACTGTAACACCCGTAGGAACTACTACACTGTTTAGTAAAGAAGCCTGAAAATCCAGTGTTCCTACAGGAGTCAGCTCCCCAGATTTTACGCTGCCAGTGGAAGGTGTCTGTGATAGTGAGCTCACCTTGCCCTCCTGGAGGAAGAAGCCAGCAGAAACTAGATGGAAGCAGTTACCTGGAACTAAAGGAGAATTCACTGAAATAAATATTCCAGGGGCCTTGGAAAGCTGAATTGGCTGCCATCTGAAGAGATGGCTTCACGGCCTGTTTACACACATTGTTGAATCCAGAGCATTGATTCTATGTTTGATGTGAAAAGAAATTAAAGCCCCGGTCTCATTAGATAACCGGTTATGGTTAAAGATCACAGGGAGACTCTCTATTCTTTTGTATGACACTGAATGGGTCTCAGCAGGCAGCTCCTTGTGCACAATTGATTTCAAGCAGAGTTTTGTCTGAAAGATGCTTCTAGATTATGGCAAGAAAGCATTCTATAATCCTTCTGCCAATGTAGTTATGTTTAACAGACATTCAACTCTTATCACTGATTGATAACACTTAACTCAAAACATATTTAAGCTTTAGGAATGTCAATATTTTGCCACCAAGTGAAGGTGACCCTTGCTCTTCTTGTTTGCTAAGTGTGCACAGTGGTTTGCTGGTAAATTTGTATGGGTGGTTATGTGGGCAGGCTGTTATGGATTTGCTATCTTAGCCTGAAGTGTTTGCTGCTGATTATGTGATTAAATCAATAATAATTTCTGTTTGGATCCTGTGCTTCTGGATTCATCTTCTTTTCCATGCTGTGGAGCAGAACAATGGGCTCCCACACTTGAGACTAAAGTACTTTGTTGTTAAAGAAATGCCAGAGGTATGGCAGGTGGCTTTCAAGTCTCTTTAGAAAGCAAAATATTATAACAGTTCTACAGGTAAATAAACCAGTGAGGCCTTTGTGGCAAAGGAGGTGAACATGACAGGTGCAGAATAGGGGGCGCCTTTTAATCAATGTTACTGTTTATTCTGGCTTACCTGAAGTAGTGCATATCCTGCCAAACTGCCTTCATTCAATATTAAACAGATATTCTTTTATTGTGATACAGAGGGAATTTACATTTAAACAGGCACAGCACTCACAGTCACAGCATATGGTCATTCTAGCCACCCTGACAGTTTTACATTACAACACAGGAGGTCTGTGTGATGCACTTCACAGGACAAAGAGGATTTCCTCTCTTTTTCTCCCTCTCTCTCTTTTTCCTTCCCCCTTGCCCTCCTCCCTTAGCCCTTATACACGCACAGACACAGAAACCACCAGGAAGCAAAGTGTATTAAGAATTCCTCAGCATTCTGCATGTAGCGTGAGCAATAGATCTACAGCATGGAAAAGCGGCCTGTTTTCCTTAAGTTGCCTTCCTTTCTCTCTTTCTTTCCTTTCCTCGCCT
>NW_010229977.1:0-30421 GCF_000690775.1 Eurypyga helias | reverse complement strand
TCTTTCTCTCTTTCTCTCTTTCTTTCTTTCTTTCTATCTCTATTTCTTCTCTTTCTCTCTTTCTTCTGTAGCTTCTCTCCAGCAAAGGACATTGGCACAATTATTTATAATAACTCATGTATTAATCTTAGCCATATTGGATGAATCTTCAACTGTTGGAGGGGAATCCTCCCTTTAATTCTTCTTTCCAAACTCCTTAGTGGTTAAAGGGGCTTTACCTTGCCAGCAACTTTTGTGCTGCTCAATTTTTTTAATCTGGGACAATTCAATGTCCCCGCGGAAATCACTGGGACACCAACAGATCCTTTAAAATCAGAACATCTGGTCAGTCACCTTATCCCATATGGGTAAAGAGAACTTTGTTAATCAGGCTGTGTTAGAAAACTGATTGAAACTGAAAGTAGTTTAATGGTTATAGGATAGCACTTGGCTAATGTTTTAACACTGGAAGCTAGCATACTGTGATGGACAACAATTGTGTTAATCAGTTCTTTTCAACAACAAAAGGCTTGTAGCAACGTTAAATATCACTTTTTAAAAACAACAAAGCAACCTCAGGGAACATGCTCTTCTCTGTTTATAAAAGAAGAGTTTCCTAAGGTGATCATTCATCTATTAACAGCAAAAGGCACTGTTCATTCAAAATGTTTAATTAATACTGGAACTAAGGCTGAACAAATTAATTTTGACTCATCTCAAAACTTTTGACTCATCTCAAATCAACCAAGCTCTCACATTAAGGCCACACTGATGGCACTCTCACAGTGCAGGGAAAAGGAGCTAGGGATGATGGAGAGATGAAAAAAACTCAGGGTAAAGGTCAGGTAAGACAAAATATCCTAGGCTTTAGAGGAAGGAGAAATTTTGTCTTCAGCAGCATCAGATACGATGATGAAACTCACTGTAGCAATATGTAAACATAAAAACAATTTGTAGAACAAAGATTTGAGTAAGTGTGCAAAATTCAGCCCTAGGTAAACAGAAGACTGAAAGAAAAAGGATGTTTAAAGTCACATGCAAGTTTTATAAATCCCAACAGCATAGCTTTTTTCACCCATTTATAAGCATATTAAAAAAAGAAAACTAAAACCAACAACAACAACAAAAAACCCACAAACAACAATAATGACAAAACCAACTTAATTCCATGTGCAGGATTCTGCTTTTGAAAACCGTTGTAGGCAGGAATTTCTGTACTATAGAGGTCTACACTAAGGCCACAGTTGTCATACAGAGAACTGTCCCTGCTCATGTGATGCATTTAAGCATTCCAACAGAATGTGTCTGGCAGCAGCCGTTGGTGTGTGACCTCTGTAAAGGAAGAGATGCTTAAGGTGTACCTGGAGTGCAGGGTTATGTCTGCAGCTGGGGAGGAGGGGAAATGAGTCTTCCACTACCAAGAGAAACCCCAGAGAAGGAAATAGCTGGCATGTATCACACATACAGAATCCTTTTGTGGTCCTCATTTGTTGGCCAAGAAATCTCATTTGTTGTATTATTTCTCAGTTGTTTTATTTCTTCCATGCAAGTGCAAGACGTACTGCACAGAGAAGGATACCGCTAGAGAGAAGGCTGCAGTTGATCTGCCATTGTACACCCCATGCGGCATTTTCCACTCATATTCATTAGTTCTTTGACAGCACTCAGCACAGAAGAATGACAGGAATGAAGAGATTTCAAATCCTCCTAAATCTGCTGATATTTTTGATCCTGAAACACACATTTTATCGCTGCTGGAGGGATACCCACAATTTGACATTGCGAATTGCCATGAAGGGAACAGCGCAGTCTGAAGCTGCATGGTTTTGAACAGTCCTCTAGGTATGCGTTTCCAGGGTGAGAGTGCAACTTGAGATGACAGGCTAATTTTTCTACTTCTTTGAAAAAAATTCCTCTGTTAAAATTATTTAGAGGTTAGATATATGCATTAGAGAATTACCTTCCTTCCCCCCCCCAGCTCAGGTTATTCTGATGCTGGGTTTCTATCTCTCACCACTGCTAGTCTGGCACAAATACAGATGGGAGGGCCCATGCATCATTAGGGGCATGGTACTTCATAATTTGCGTCATGCCTAACCTGGACTGGCTGTTTTTAGACTGGGGCAATGTATGCCTGTTCTTTCCCTGTCCTTTCGTTCTTGGAAGTACCATATCACAACAGTGACTTCTGTGAATTGGATATGATTGCTCACTGCAGAATCCCCCACTGCAGCTAGTTTAATTAGCTGATTTTAGAAACTATGGGGATGTTTGGTTGGTGGTGGTCCAGGTACTGGTATCCCCTGTTATCTGTGTATATTTGACATCAAGATCCTGGGAGAGTAAGGTTCTACCTAGACTGATGTTGGCTTTCCAGATCAGAACTGTCCTTTCTCTTACACGGTAAGTCAAAGAAAAGAGACCTAGACTTTGCTTGTTGTTAGTTAGATGATTTAATATACAGGAATTACTCATGTAGGTGTGTGTGAATTCCATGAATCTACTGTTGGTAGCTATCATTTCCCCTCTCCTGTTTCTTTAAGAGAAAATCACTAACCATCCCCAAACAAAGCTTCTGGCCCTGAAGAATGGATTTCCTAAATCTTTCCTGATCTTTGAAGCTTTATATCAGCAAGTTCCTAGCTTCTGTGGCATCTTTGGGTGTTTTGAAGCAGCCTTCCCACAGATGACTCTCCCTTTTAGGTAAATAGTTAAGAAAGATAACTTTGGCTGTCTAGCAGCCCCATTCTTTTTCAGTAGGAGAATTTGCATAGCCACTTGGGATGCAGGTGCAGAGCCCATAACATGGAAACACACTGACCGAATATTGCCTCATCTGAATGAGGCCAAAAAGCAGCAGTAAATGGTTCTGCTTCATCCTTCACTGCATTTAGGCAAGGTTGTAATGTATGTGTCTACATATATACATGTGCAGAGGTTTGTACATGCTTGTGTGCCCACTTTTCGCATTTCACGCACTCAGAAGATTTTGCCTTACATTTGTTTTGTTCAGACACACATTGACCATCCTAAATAATTCCACCCCCCACCCTCCTTTGGCTTTTCGTTGATGTTGTACTCATTTTACTCTGAGCCAGCTGGTTTGTTCCTGTCCTCTGAGGAAGTTCAAGGTATAATGAGCAAAGCATCCGGATTAATTAAACAACCTGGTGCAATTCCCCCTCCCCCACCCCCACTCCTCCTCCCATGGACTAGATTGGATATAATCCAAACCAAAGCAGTCCTCAAAGTCAGTCTTCAGACAACAGTCAGTCCAATCTGCTGACATCCAAAGAATGGTTTTACTATATAAATGATAAGAAATACCCTTGCTAAGACAAGAAGCCCTTTAAAGACATTACTGTCACCTTCTCAAATGTTTGCATTGACTCCAGGCTCTTTCCAAATACTGTACATTTGCAAACTTTTCCGTTGCCAAGCATCCCAGTGAAATGTGATGCTTCAGAGCATATGAACTAGATGCCCACAGCATCTGACTCTTCTGAATGCCTTAGCACCACACTTCTTTCCCTTTTATTTATAGTAACTTAAATTGCGCAACACCAGGTATGTCAAATTACCTTGCTCATTAATTTTCAGGAAATTATTGCTCTCTCTACATAGTGTGATGTCCTTAAAATGTGCAAGGGGGAGGGCATTGTGTTCCCAGTTGGGGAGCTGGTGTTTTAATGCATGGAACCAATACTGATTTATGTTCTGGACAGAATTTATAGCAAGACAGAAAAGGTTATGTTTCCATTGAAAATTTACTTCCATCATTTTTTAACCGCCTATCTTTATGCATTCTCAGCAACTATCTCAGTCAACTGAGTCATTGGGCTCTACATGAGGGGACTGCTGTAGACTGTGTATCTCCTTTTTGGAGGATTGTTGCCATTTACTGCAGAGAAGTCAATTAACATAGGGGGCACAAATATATTTCTGCATCATGCATGTTTTGTGAGTAATTTAGAATAGAGTATTAGTATATCTTGCTTGCAGGTTTCCTGCCTCTTACACAAACATCTTTACATTGTCTTCTATGGGCAGTAGACATGATACACAGCCGGCTCAGACGGATAAAGTATTAATGCTTTGGTCACCTGAGGTTACTAACTTTATTGATGTGACAGGATAGTTCTGGGTTGAATGAGTATGTCCTGGACACAGGAGGGCAGATAATGCATAATGTTCTTGTTTTGCATAGTGGAACCATATCATTTTATGTCACGGGGAGGCAGAAAAGCCCTAAAGATAAGTCTGAGCAGAGGGAAAGCATAAGATTAATTTATTACTATTTTCTAAAGGAAGAGTCTGCAGAATTAAGGGACCTGGGGATCCATTCTCCAGCTAAAATCATTAGAATCTTCAATAAGCATCTGTTATTTGGCACTCTATCCGCGCCTCCTACACAGCAGTGACTCTCTGGTCAGATGACTTTTGCACATATTTTTGAGGCTATTGATTGGTAGGAGAACATCAAGCCATATTGTCCTGTATCTTCCCACTTCATCTCATGTGACAGTTATAGGGAGGGAGGGAGGATGTTAAAAGTCTCCAGCAATGGTGACTGCCTAAGGGTGAAATGGCAAAATGACCCATTCTTATCACCGTCTACATAAACAAGCTGGGCTGAACGCTGAACTTAGAGTGGCAAAGATTTGCTCTGCCCTCTCCTCAGACTAGTCAGCACGCTATGGCAAACTGGTTCGAATGGAGCGAGCGACATATGAACGTCTTTTAACAAAATGTCATCACCTGGGAAATTTTAATGGAGAGGAATGTTTTAGATCAGTAACTACAACGCTAAGCCTGATGAAGTGTAAAATTTCAGTGGTCCACAGCATGCTGACTTCTTCTGAACAAATGTTTTTAAAATATACGTTTCTCCATGTGAAAACCCTCTAACAGGTGTTGAGTTTTATACAGGACTCAGTAGCAGAACGCTCAGCAGCTGCATCTTGCCAGATGGGGAGCTTCACATGACTGTAACAAAAGAGTACATCTGGCAGGACTGAGGATTTTTGAGCTGCAACTCAGATTTTAGAATTGCAGCTCTGAAATAATTCTCTTGATTTAGACACTGATATTCCTCTGACAGTGGAGAAGGCTGCATGTTTCAAAAGGGATGTACAAAGCAGATTGCAACACGAGACGTTTGTAGCGATTGCAGTTCCTCTGCAGTTTAATGGGAGCTCAGAGCACTGCAGGAATCGCTGGGTCACATGGCCAGTAATTACACATTCCAGAGTTTAGGTTATTCTCCGTGAAAATTTTTACCACAAATACTTTACAAATGTACTACAGAATAAGGAATTGCATTATTATATGCCAAAAGTACCAGTTCTCCTAAGTTTATTGAAAGGAGTAACTTAATAATCTGCTTAGACCAGCTTGAGTTTGCATCTGTTCTCCTCATGGTTCTGTTTTTTAAATCTCATGCCTGGACAAGGTCTTTGACAGTGAGTCCCTGCAATGGAGAAGCACTGAGGAGGTGCAAAAGGGAGTTCAGAGTGGTGCTTAAAGAAATCAAACTGCATTTCGAAGACTGTTAGTGATCCTGACCAGGGTGGAACTGAACTCTGCATTTTGAGATTAAAGATTTTAGCATAAAATTCTAAATTTTTATTTTACCAATGCATGCTCATACCAGGCTGAGCTTCGGCTGAAAGACACAGCATAGATGTTTCTTCTCTAGTTCCCCTTAGAAGAATGGTCCCTGATTTTAAAGGCTTTACATCAGAGTGTCTTTAAATTAAACTTCCTTGTACCCTCAGTTCTCCTGTATAACATTTTAAATGATTGGTACATGCGAGATCTCAAAAATAAGGTTCCCATGTGAGGATCCATTAGTTCTTCCCTAGTTGGAGTCCACCAAGCAGCGCAGGAACACCTCACCAACCAGAATCTTTTCAGCACTGACACTTGTTATTTGCAGCTTTCTGTACCTTTTAATATGTCATTTTTCAACACTTGTGTACCACAGCATCACTCTCTTAAGCGTCAATAAATGCTAAATCATACCGGGTGAAATCCTAACATTTTTTATTGCTTGAAATCATCAGGACTTTTTTTGTTATAAAAATAAGTATCAAAACAGCCTCAGCAAAAATATTTGCAGGTAAGCAATGAATGGAAAGAAGGGAGAGTGTTTTGTGAAAATTCAGTCTTCACATGCTTTGTTTGATGCTTCAGTTTATTCTGTTCAAAATCAATACAGCCAGCTCTGCAATAGCTAAGTAACAGCCCGGAATTAGTGCAATCAAATAGTTAAAAGTTAATTGAAACCAATGTGTGTTGAGATCATAATGTGTTTTGTTTAGTTTTTTTTTTTTTCCCTGAGCAAAGTGCTATGTGTTATTCAGTCACAGGGCATAAAACAGGTCAAAGTCAGCAAGTCGTACAGAGAATAGGATTAATGCACTGTGGTGATAGTGGGCTAACGCACTGCAGCAGCACACCAGTCGCTAAATATTTAAATTATATGTATGTCAGTGTGCGGAACAACCTGAAAGAAACCTGCTTTTTCCTTAGTATAGTCCGGCTGTGAATTCTGAATAACATTCAAGTTCAGAGCAGTCACCCCCTCTGACTATCACAGAGCTAACTGGCCTATTGTGGTGCTGGTGCCATTTTCCCCCTTTATTTTTTTCTCCCAGCATACTAGGGGTATTTTCAATTAAGAAAAATTCCATTTTGCATCACAGTTTTGCAAAGGGTTCAATGCTAATGAGTAAACATAGGAGGACTCAGTAATAATAATTCATAAGCAGCAGGAAGAAAAGTGCATGCTTTGTTGTTGGACTGGTTGGAGCCAGTACATTTTATAGAATTTCATGCCAGCTACACTCCATAAATTTTTCACAATGATCATAAAATACCTTTTTATTTTATTTTTTTCCTTTTGTTGCTGTCCAGAGTTTATTCATTACACATGAAGCATATCTGTGCTGGGAAATCCGTTACTAAATACCTCAGGACCTGTCATGCCACTGTAATTTAAATTGAATGTAACAATAATCCACCCTGATTGCCCAGCTCACTAGTTAATGTGAGGATATTTGACTCTGTTAATAACCACAATAGCCAGGTCACATTTCCACCATTGCATAAGTAAACAGATTAACCGGCATGCAGTGCAGCCCTAACAAATACCTCACTGGTGACATTTGCAGCACAGCAAGCTGCAGCCTCACCACAAGAACAAGAAATTGGCTCTGGATTACAGACCACAATTTTAAGAATATACATGAAAACAAAAAACTTTAAAAAATGGGTTTAGGTAAAATGTACATTGGAATTGGCCATTCTGAGCATGGCACCTGAGGTAGGCAGGTTATTTGTCACATGCATATGTACACACAGAGAGCAAGTTCAGCGCATCTCATGTTAAAGATTTGTTGCCCATCTCAGAAATAGCTCATCCTACAAAGAGATTTAGGTATATTGATTTTAAATTATGTGATACCTGCCTCTCACTGTGCAGTATGTGTTACAATAACCAGATTTTCTGTGTCTTGGTTTTTTCCTTGATCTAATGCCAAGTGTAACTCTGAGTAACTTCTAGATTCTGGTGTTAGCTGCCTCCCAGGTCACAACTTTTGGATCTGTATGTTGTGATGGGTAAAAAAATTACTAGAAGTGTTGTAGTAAGTCTTTTTTTTCTTGTTGGCTTAGTATATGCTAAAATAAGAGGGAAAGGAAGAAAGGAAAAAGAGAGAAAGAACACCAGTGATGTTAAGAGCTGATAGGATTCAATCAGGTGAGATCACAGGCTTGCTATTGTACCACAGTTTTTCAAAATTGCCCTTCCCCCTCTTAATCCGCTTTATGTACCTGGCAGCCAGGATAAGAGCTGGAGTGAATAATATCATTTTTTGTCCCAGCGATATGATGCTATCAAGGGTTTGCCTGTGCTTTTAATTAAGGGAGAGCACCCTAACATGTTGGGTAAATATACGCAATAAATCTATTTCTGTACTATCTTGAGAGGAGTATTGTAAGAGCTAAAATCTTGAAGCTAAATCTAGGCCTTTGTGATCTGTTTTGCACCCAGGTGTCTCGCCTGCTGAGGAAATGTTCTCTTTTAACAATGAAAAGGTTACACATTCACCATGACTTCTGGTTTGTGCATTTTATAGGGGGTCTGAAGTCATCACGGTCTCATCACATTAAACCTGCCACCACTCAACCTTAGTAGCTGATATGCATTTTTGACGCAGAGTAACCCAACTAGAGTTACAGCCCAGCAACAGCAGCTCTCATTGTATTTTTGCCTCCTGCTGTCTACTTTTCCCCCTCCTATTGTTTATTTTGAGGGATAGAAAACAGGAAGAAAAAAAAAGACATTACTCTTCAGTCAGTAGTAAAACTTCTTTTATGGGCTGGCCTTGTAGCTTAGTGCTACTGACACCAAGGATTTCAGAGAGGATCCTGGTGAAGCAATACACACAGCAGACCCTCGGCTGCTCTGGCTCATGACCCAGGAGAAGCACTGAAGAAGCCCTCTTCATCTGTTTGCTGCCAGAAAAATGATTGGCTCAACACAGTTTCAAGGATGAGAGACACCAAGCCAGGGAAAGAAAGGATCTTCACTTACTGAGTGGGGCTAGGAGGACAAAACCATTTTTCTTGCAGAGAAAGAGGGGCAAAAAATTGAAAGCAAACATTGTAATAGGACAAGAGACTATATTGTCAACATGCAGGCAGGTACCCAAACAGAAAGTTATGACATATTTTTCCCCCAGGAAAATATGTACAGTTCACACCACATTTAAACCATGGCCATTATTGCATGAGGCTGGAAAACAAAGCTGAATTAGTGGTTTCACATGCTTTTATATAACCCTGTAATTTTTTTAAAGCTCTTTGTTTCACAAAATGAAATTATGTGGGCATTTAGCCTATACTGTGCACTAACCCCTGTGCCTTGGCTAGGAAAGAGAATTTAAAAGAACAGTTATTTCATTTTAGAAATAGGCTATTGTGCATGCCCTGTAAGTTTTTAGTGAAAAAGTATTACATGTATTATACAAATGAATTATTTCTTTGGCCTTCCCCTTAATCCTGTGAAAAACATGAAACAATGGCATATAGCTGGATATGTCTCAATCCAGAACAGAAAACGATATCTGTCTCTTGGAAGATTAGGTAAAGTAGAAGAGAGTGCCGACTTAGACAGCTGGAGCCTTGTACATGGCCAGGGAGGTCAGCTGTGTGCCGGAAACTCACTGCAAAGCAGTCGGTCTGGTATTGCTTCACCTTGGCTCTCTGAGAACCTGACTCACATGTGGCATGAACTGTCACGCATGCTGGAGGACCAAGGTAAGAATTTAAGAACAGTACTGGAATGGACATAGAGGCATCCTCACGTCCGTAGACGTCCAGTACAATGGTCCCTACCTCCTGTAATCTGCTATTTGCTCCGTCAGGGAGATGCCAGGTAGAAGAGGACTGCCTGCATCTGACAGAGCTCAGGGAGGGAGGAGGAATCGAGGTTGAAGTGTTTGATCTTAAAGGACTCTGAAATGTTCCAGCACCACAGTGGGATGGATTTTTTTTCTTATTATTGTTATCTGGTCTTGTCATTTGCCTGTCTGACCTACCAGCTCCAATATAACTGAGCAGGGATTGTTTAAAGGGCAAGTAGAAGATGCCAGCTGGCTCTGAACTTCAGGCTTTCTTCTGGACTATGCAAAAGGACTCAGAAAGACTTGCTTCATTAGTGAAAGCTCTGCCCTCAGAGTTGCCTGGAATTCTTTGGTTTGCATGGTTGCAAATTCCATCTACACTAGAGAGAAAGCCAATGTATCACAGTGCCAGAAGGCAAAGAAGTGAGACAACAAAGATGGATTAGCTATTTCACCACTAAGAACATACCACACTAAGAAGACACTGAAGGTAGAGTTTGCTAGAGAAAAGTATCAGGATATGAAGGATAGAGGAACAGGAATCTGAGAGCATTGATGGCCTTTTGGCAAATCTTAGTCAAACTTTAAGTTCATACAAAAACTTGATACAAGCAAACTGTATGTTGTTTGGAGGATGGTTTTTTCCATTGCTTCTGGACTAAGGTATACAGGCCAGATCCTTAGTGACATTTTGCACTACTGCAAATTCTACAAATGGGTCAGCTCCCCATAACCAATATTTATATTGCAGTATTAGAAGTATTCAGACTAATTCTACTCAAGCTGGGACACTGTCACAGCCTCTTGCAGATGCCAGGTCATTAAACATGTGCTGATAAATGTCTTAGCATGGCACAACATTGGGTTAATTGTCCCAACCACTCTGTACTCTGCTGGAGCAGCTATCTACTTCCATTTCTGGCTAGTTCACTGGCTAGCTGTGAGTGTGCTTCTCCTAGGACAATAAAATGAAAACAGAAAATAGAAGAATAGCTAAATTATATACTCTTGCTGACCATGAATTAATAAGGTAGAACCCAGTTGATTTTGACTTCTAGGAAGAGGACAGGAATCACTCTAACTTACAATATATTATAATAATTTTCTCCAACATTCTGTTAATTTATCACAGGTTCCATTCTGTTGCCCAATGCAGTTTCTCTTAATCAGAAAACAGCTAAATGAAGTTCTCTTTGTATCATCCAATGTGCTGAAACTCTGTGTATCTCTTATATGCTTTTGTTTCAACCAGGATGAGGTATATTAAACAAGCATTCCCTTAAAATCTTAATACTCCTTAAATACCTCTCATACCACTTCAGATCAAGCATTAAATTATACACTTTTACTGAACTACTCAAGGTTTAACTTGTTCCATGTGGTTTTTTCTAAGTATTGAAGAAGAAAAGAATCCATGAAATAATAACACAGCAGAGTAGAACAGGTGGAAAGAATCAAAATGCATGCTCTTCAGTCTATTCATGGGTTCAGGTTCTGCCAATGACACCTGACATTTCAGTAGTAAAGTATGCCTTGACAATTATAGGTGTCAGTGAAGGGCAGAGCTCTGGAGAGCTGATCACTGAAACATTACCCACTGATTTTCCTCTTCAGCTTATAACTACGTACCTGCTTTCTTTAAACTTTCCCAAAAAGGAGCCAGTTGGTTTTCAATTTGAACGGACATCACTGAGGCTGATGAAATGTGAGGTGTCGCTAGCCAATTTCTGTTTATCCCAGCCATTTGTCTCTGCTAGCCTTTAAGATATAGGGAACTTCTGGAAGACAGGTGGGCAAGAGCTACTGATGCCAAGCCATGCAGATGGTGGCAGGTCTGAGCACACTGAGAGTTCTTTCCCTTGTATTCCTGAAAGACTAAGAAAAACTAACTGAATCACTGGGGTGATTACAAAGTAGTGGCCTCATGCTGAAAACATGGAAATTGATCTGTTGTTATTGTCTTAACTTTCCCCAAAATCAGTTTTCATGGTCCCTGTTGCAATCACAGGCAACTTTCTAGACTGCTGTTTTCCAAGATTTGACAGAAGCCAGATGTACTTGGTAAAAGTTATGATGTGGTCAGCAAGAAAATATGCAGTATGTATATTCCTTTATCACAGTCCCCTAACGCTGGGCAACGTTACATACCACCAGGGGGTATGTTCGGTTTGCCAAGATGGTCTATAAGCATATTTTGTGATTACAATATAATCTCTTTGTAAAGATAAAACATTCTACAGGGTTGTGAGACATTTTTGTGGACGGCCATATGCACCACAGAACTCAGTTGAGACAGGACTGGAGCAAGAGCATTTGGAATGCACTTGCTTTGTGTCAAAACGTGTACATAAATTTACTTTTGTATGTGATGTTTTTACTGAAAAAAAAAGCAAGAATCTGTGGTTTAATGGTAATGGTTTTTCCTAAATCTCCTTTGTTTCCAAAGTTACAGATAGTATACAATGCTATTTTTAAGTGACTCTATAGACACAGACTTATGCTGGCATTTTCAAAGGAGTTTAAAGAGCTCTGGTTACTGCTCCATTAGAAGTCTTTACTTTTGTGTTGCCAACTCTTCTCTCACTGATTTTCCAAAAGGGGAAGGATAGAAATAAATTTACAACCATGCTCTTCTTTCCACTATTGATAGGTCTGAGCAGCAGAAACAGATGCCTAATTGGCCACATGAAATTTGACACAGTGGTGACATAAACAGTCAGCACTGTTCAGGGCTTCTGGCTACCTCTTCTAATTCTCACTGGCCCACAGAAAGCCCTCTTCACCTTTCATGTGGCTCCATGGCCTATGTTCTTCCTCAAGGTGTCCTCAGAGACAGACTCCATATGTCATAGTACTTCTCTGCAGTTCCCTAAAATCTAGTCGGAGCTAATAAGGCACAATTCTGCCTATTCAGTAAAAAAAAAAAATGTTCCAAAGGAGAAGTGTGTGTAAGTCAATGAACTTGGCAAAACCCATTGTTTAAAAATTATTCTGTTTTAGTTAGGTAGATATTTAAGGCAGAAGTCTTGACAGATTTCTTTTCTGGTCAGATCTTATGGATTGATTATAAACAACAGAAGAGTGTCCCAGGTGTCACTTGAAGTCTTCAAATACAAAGATCAAAGATCAAGGAGTTTGGTGAGTTTTATAACTCTGAGAATGGGCCAAGCTTGTCTCCAGCCACCATATTCTGTGCAAGATTGTATTACCTAGAGAAGAAAACATGCCAAATTCAGATAGCTTGGTTTTGTGGGAGATGAGTTTTGTTTGTTTGTTTTTCATTGAAAACTTCAGGCTGTCTTCAAACACTCAGCTCATCTGAGGTGTTGTGATGGGTTGACACCATATACCAGCCAAACCTCCACCCAGCTGCTTGCTCACTACCTGCCCGCAATGGGAAGGAGGAGAGAATCACAAAGGCAAAAGCAAGAAAAGTCCTGTGCTGAGATAAAGACAGTTTGATAGGCAAAGGGAAGTTGCACATGTGAGCAAAGCAAAGTAAGGAATTCATTCACTGCTTCCCATGGTCAGGCAGATGTTTAGCCATTTCCTGGAAAGCAGGGCTTCATCAAACCATAATTCCAAATGGCTCCTCTTCCTCCCCCAGCTTTTATTATTCAACATGTCATTCTATGGTCTGGTATACCCCTTTGGTCAGTTGGGGTCATCTGTCTCAACTGTGTCCCTCGCAACTCTTGCCCACTCCCTGCCTACTTGCAGGGGGAGGCAGCATGGGGAGGAAAAAAACGCCACCAACTTCAACGCTATTCAAGAACTGCTCAACAATAGCCAAAAAGTTGTTTTAGTCATAAATCCAAAATACAGCACCGTATTGGCACAGAATCTGAGGATAAGGGAACCACTGTGACTATGTAATACTATTGTGCACCCCAACATTATTGAATCTTGGAACATTAGGGCTGTTCTGATTTGTGCCTCACTGTCCACAGCAGTCCCCAGTGAACTATTTCAGGACCTAAGTACTGCCAGAGTGTGAAGACTATCTGCCCATCTACGGTTTTTCTAGGTAGTAACCTTCCAGTGAGGAGCTGTTAACCCATCACAGTCTGGCACTGGAGTTCTGGATTGCTGAGGCAGTCAGCATTCTGTCTGCTTGGAGTCAGAAAGTAGGCATTATGTAGTTGCAGTGAAGGTCCTGTTTTGACCTCAAATCCCAACAAAACATTAGCATTTCACTTTTCACTTCCATGAAGAAGAATCAAACCTATTTATCTTTACCAAAACTATGCTAACAAGACTTTCTAGATAGAGTTTCCAGAAGGTTTGGTGCAATATTTAGGTAAGACAGACATGGGAATGGAACTCCAGAGACTGCATTAAGAAGATGACTCTACTGTCTTACTATCTACTCTCTTAGACTACCGTAATTGGTGTCTGTTACTGTCTTTTTGAATGCTATCAGACATTCCCATTCTTACTGAATCTGCTGCATCTCTATCTACTATGCTATAATAACAATTAAATACCAACAATAAGATTTACATTCACCATGTCCTAAACATTAAGGACAGGGACTTTGGGGCCCAGATATCCTAGCTGATGTCATTGATTATTTCCACACTTCTGTTGCTGTTTTCTTAGGCACTTTGAAGAGAGGACAACAAATGTGTAAGAGAGAAACAGCATCCCTCTCTAAGTCATCATGTCAGTAACTTCTACAGTGTAGGCTACTAGAAATACTTTCAGCTCACTCAGTGCCACCCATATTTCTTTTTATCAATGTCAAAATCTATCTGATGGTAATTCAACAGATCAAATTTGTTGAAATGGACAATTCTCCTGACCTGGCAAACAGTGAATATTTGGACAGAATCTGCTTACTTTGTCTATGAAGTGAGTGCTTAGTTCTTGATAGTTTCTATATGTAACTGCATACAAGCTATCTACAAGCAATCCAATATGCTGGTTCTGAGGCCAAAAACATACAGTGGTCTTTATTTATTAATCTCAACAATTTCACAGACAAAACAGAGACACATAATCCAAACAGGAACCATGAAATGCCACAGCCATGAAAGAGAACATTTTCATTCCCAGACACATTTCTTGCGTACGCAATCATCACCAGCAAATCCTGTAAGTACCCACTGCACAGTAAGAGTGTTCCCTGAAGAGGCTGTTAAACTACTTTTCACTGTGCTTGCTCAGGGCTCCAGTACATCCTTACCAACTTTAATGTTTTTAATACAGGTAGCAAAGAAGGCATGTTATTAAGGGAACATGTGAGGTATTTTTTCTTTCTTTTTGTGTACAGATTATTTTTCCTGCCTCTTTTTTCTTTTTCTTTTGGGTTTTTTTTTTGTTTTGTTTTGTTTTCTACTTTACTATAGACATTTTATTTTAAATAGTGATTTCCAGAAATTTCAAATTCAATTCTAGAAAAGTATGAACAATTATAGGTATAGAATGAACCACAGCTACTTTTAGTGAATATCAAAAAAAGAAGAAAAAAGGCCTGCAGACTAAAATTCCACATTTTCCATGAAGAAAGTTTGATACGATATCTACTTAAACAGGCAAAAAAGGATCCCTTTGATTTTAGTGTTTGTAATAAGTCAGGCCTATCATAGAATGGTTTGCGTTGGAAGGGACCTTAAAGATCATCTAGTTCCAACCCCCCTGCCACCTTCTACTAGACCAGGTTGCTCAAAGCCTCATCCAGCTGTGAAAACACAAATGGTAAAAATGTTAATGATAATTCCTTAATATCACTGCCACTTACAAAGACTACTAAAAAAGGACTGAAAAGAGCTTCTGCTATCGATGCTTGATTTTAATGTACCTGAGAGTTTAAGATTTGGGTTTGCCTTTTTAATACTGAGCCCTTACTTTACACGTTACATTCTGCATTTCACCTTTGCTGAAAATGTCATTAGGACATATCATTTTGCAAGACTTCTTTTTTCTTTTGTAACACAGAAGAAGTGAGGAGAAAGAATGGGAACAGTAGATTTTTTCCATTAAAAAAAAAAAAAAGAGGAAATCCATCTACATTTACCCCCAGTCTGGATACCAGAATAGCTATAATTGGCATTGCAGTACAGGTCAGTGATTCCCCACAGCCATGCTGTGAAATCATGTATCATGTCAGTATTTTCAGCTACATACAAAGTGACATAAAAAGACTTGATTTTATTATTTGATATATGCTTGGCCTGTGAACATTCCTTTTAACATACTTCTAAAAAATATCTGTAGTATTTTCAATTCATGTGTCTATGAAATAATGGCTATTTATTGACAAAAATATGTTGAACTAATGTAGTCACACAGTAAATCAAGTTGAATTTATTTCCTGGGAAAAAAAAGAAAATTAAAACTGCAAAGGAAACTTTTCCTGTATGGAAAAAACAGTAAGTCTGCCACAAAATATGTCCTATTTAAAATAGCTTATTTACTTTATACTTTATTTTCAAAATAAAAGCGTAAGTATCTGTTACAAGAAAAGGATGTTGATGGTTTCATTGTTTTTATCTTCAAAGACCTTCTCAACATGGTCTAAAACATGGACCTTACTGTAGTTTGTCATGCTTCAGTTTGCCAATATTAGCAGGGTGACACGCCCATCAGCATTTGTGGAATACAGGCATAAGGCAAAATAAAATCCCCTACTACCTGTACTTCTTCAGATTCACATTGTATTTCAAACTGCATAAATACATAAATATAAAAATGTTTAATCCTGGGCAGGTCCTGATTCCACAGGACACATATGCTGTTTTTTAAATACTTGGCTGAATTTGATAATACTGTCACCTGTAGTCATATTTATTTAACCTCCACTTCGTCTTCCTTAGTATGCAAGAATTCAGTACTTGAACTGCCACAAGAACTAAGCTCTAGCATGAGCTGCTGGAGGAGAACCCGCTTCTCTTATGAATATGTATGTCTGACTGCATAGGATATAAGCATATACCCCCTGTACCTGGTGTATAAGGTTTTATTCTCTGTCAGCTGCTCCTGAAGATCTGGCTGGCTGTAAAAAGGTGATAACCCCTACAGAGTTTCAGCAAACTATGTTAATAATTCTGTGAAGCTATTCCCTTGTCCTTCTTCTAATATGGTTTAGTTCCTTGTTTGTCCCTCACTTGTCCCCCTACCTGTTAATATGCCTTCAGTGCCCAATTAGACTATGCGTTAGACCTTGAGATGAAGCCCATTGACTAGTTTTAGTTTACATTCAGGTTTTTTTAGTATCTTCTTTAGGCCAGCTGAAACTGTCTAGAAATGACATTCCACATCCAACACATTTTTTCCTCATTTCTTGCAACACTGTGCTTTAAAATGCATTCAGGCTTTTTTCACCACTTCCCCCAGTAAGTAAGTACACTTGATGCCTATTATCTCCCTTTCTGGGGTAGAGAATGTATATTCATAGCTATATTTCAACTTACAAAATTCAAATAATCCTTTACAGGATATTTCAAAGATGTGGAGGGAATTCAGTGTGAGATTGAGTGAAGCAAACGTGTGTTTGGAGAATCAGCTGGGGTTATTTATATTTATAGTAAACAAATAAGTTGAATTTCTTTGAGCATTTTATGTCAAGTGTTTTCAGCCTGCTGATGGAGAGGTAAGGAACAACGTAGTTGGAAGAATTATCAGGACAGGAAAGGGAACCTAGCATCCAATAACTATAAAAGAACATAGGAATAGGAAGATGTCAAAGAATTGAGAAGAAAAGCAACATTAGACACACCAAGACATCAGAAAGTTGTTGTGGGGGTTTGTTTGTTTGTTTGTTTTGGTTTTTTTTTAAGTAGACAGAGAGAGTAGTTAATGAATAACTGAAAAATAAATTACAATCTGACAAGACGTACAAGCCAGAAATAATTTTTTGTTAACTATTGAATAAAAAATTCACACTATATAGTAATGAGATAAAAGACACATGAATATTTGTTTGTGAACATGGATGTATAACTACAAAGACCAAGATGAGAGCTGTGTCCTCGCGGGGATCCTTTTCCTGCTCTGCAAGTCCGGGGCTGAGCACCCTCCGGGACCACGCGCCTTCTCAGGACTGCTCCGCCGCGGAACTGTCCATGGTCCTAGGGACAACGTCTCCGCGATCGCTTTCACTTGTCTAGACAATCAAAGATACGTGATTAACTCCTCAGCTTGAATGCTCTCCTCCTTTCGATAGAAAATGGATTAACAGAGTTGGAAATAAGTTATGGACATTTTCTCATGAAATTTCATACTACAATATTAACAATTTTACTCTGGGGTCTTTCTTTCGAACAGAAAATTATTCGTAAGTAAGATACCAGCAAGTGATTTCCGCCCCCACCCCACCCACCCCCCATCCCTCCCCAGAAGAGAACATCCATTACTTGAAAATCTTCTCCCTTTTTTCTGGCAATTTAATTTTGTTTTAAAGACCTTTGCTTTCTTGCTTTCTTATTGAAGGATGGCTGTATTGTGACAAGAACCTATAGTTTCTGAAATTAAGCTTATTCTTAATGAGTAACTCAGACTATAGTTGAAAGAGAACTGATTTTTTTTTAGTTTTTTAAGCTTTATGCTTCCTTTAATGTTTGGACATTTTTACTTAGCCATATTCTAGTAAACATATTTTACTAGGAGGCTGCATGCACTTTTAGTGCACTGATTTAGGGCATTCAAGTTTATTCTCAAGGTTGTTTTCAATTCCATATTCAAAATACAGTCTCTAAAATGTTTAATTTTATTAACATTGTTGCATACCAAAAAGAAGAATACAGTAATCTACATGAAAGAGTAAGAGGTAGTTACTTCTTAAAAGGCTTAAATGTAAATACTGCATTCTTGTTTCCACAGGCCTGCCTGATCGTATAGGTAGACAGGTTTAGAGAGACTGGTAACAAGTTATTCAAAACTAACGTATAGCACAGTGCTCTTTAAAGTTCTTCAAGCTGTATTAATTTGAGCTATATTTATCTTCCTTTCAGCAAAACTGCAACTGAAAACATTCTGTGGAAGTTTTCCTTGAGTAAGGAAGTGTGTATTCATCCAAAGCAGAAACTTAGGGTGCAGGGGGTATAAAAATAGGATTACAAAATTAAATCATGTAAGCAGGATTTCCAACAGTAAGATGCTGATTAGGTAAAATCCAGTTGTACTTTACTGATGTCAGTGCCCAGTGGAGAAACCCCTAAAACAAAGTGTTAGGGACCACCTTCCATAAAAACATATCCATTTCTAAATCAAACACATGGTTAGAACAAGATGTTTTACAATCCACATTGGATGTACTGCAATGAAAAGAGATACCTAGAATTCATAATCAAGGCCCTTGGATCTAGTTGTTGACCTTGCTAGAACCACAACCTCAGGAGGACCAAGCGGCACCATAAATGATTGATCGATTGTATCTGTTTACATTCACAGGATGTGTTTTGGTTTTTCTTACTGAGTTACATTTGATATTACGTCCTTGATTTGATCTCTTATACTGCAGCAACTGTTGTACCTCTTAATTTACAGTATTTACCCTTTCATTTGTATTGTAGTCATTGATCAAGAACAGAAAAAAATTCTTTTCTTTTTAACTCTTGACATGAAAAAATCTTCTAAATATGATCCTAGCACAAAGAAAGGACTACTGGTGTCCATTTTCAGTTAATTCACACAGGGAAGCTGTATTCTCACAGACCTATATAGCCAAGAAATAATGCAAATGACTCTACTAAGATTATTTCCTTAGATATTCTATGATGTATGGGTCTTTTCAAGGAACTTGAGTACTGTTTTAATATTAACTTTCCACTGCTACTAATGGTGGATTTTCTTTTCATTTGCCTTTTTACTTCTGATAGTTACTTTTAAATGCTTGGAGGGAAATTTTGCTTGGGATATCAGCTATATGCTCCCTCCACTTTTGTTTGAAAGTATAACTTCTCTCATGGTTTAATGTAGTATTTTGCAGAGGTGAAAATTCTAATGCACTCTCCTCTTTCTTCAAGCATCAGTTTTGAGAGCATGAGGTCATCATGTGGTTTTCCTTCCAACATGATTTTCAGCTTTTTTACTTACTTTTTATTTCTTTAGAATAATTCAGAAAATAACACCAAGTTTAACTCAATTCTGAATACTGTTTGGATATTTAATGTTTTTCATAGTTGCTAGATTCTGCATCTGGTTTTAGAAAGTGATGATCCTGATGTAATTGGACAGATATCTTCCCATAGCACTATTTAAACTCTGTAATCCAAAATTTTCAAAATTACTCATATATGGACAATGTGATTTTCTGTAAAATGAAGATGAAGGCATCTACAAATTCTAGAAAGAACTTGAGGGATGCAATAGAAGATGAAAAATAGGTTTTGAATTTAAAATTATGATGTCAAAACTGTACTGTGATCTACATGCTAAGTGATCCACAGCTGCACATCAGACTATATTAAATTTTATGTCACTGAGGTTACCTTTATTGTGTTACCAATTAAGTGTTTGATCAGGAGAGCATAGTAATATAAAAGACATTTGAGAACTAGGAGTGGCTTGCTATCTGACAAAGTTTGAGAAACTGCTTAAAAGACTTTTCCTGAAGAAAATACATCTTCCTAATTTAAATTGCATATATCTTTTCATATAGTGTTATTTAATGTTCACAGATTACGTTTTTTTACCAACTAGAATATAGACAACCTTGAACATCAAGTATTAGGTTTGTGATATAATAAAAAGTCAGTAATCACTAAATTAACCATTTTTCATTTCAATATCATCTTCCCTTCTCGAGCATTTTCTCCACTAGCTTCAGTAATGATAGGATAATATATTTTGAATAAATTATCAGTAATGCACATTATGTGTCTTTGGGTTTAGATATTCCAATGCTAAACCACTTTTACTCTATTTTGTGTATTTTTATTTTAATAGTTTCATTGTGGCTGTTCTTGCACCATTCTATGTTTTTGATTGTGCTGCAATCTTACCATGTTAAATTTACACACTCCTTTCAGATGTGAATCTCCACTTACATTCCTCAAATGTGTGTCTATACTCAGAAGTGAACACAAACTGTGTGTATGTGGAGTAGCTCATAAACTTTTACTGTTCTTTAGCAAAATAGTATTTTCTCCCTTGCTTCTTAATAAGTAATAGAAATTACTTCTATTTCACTATTCATCTTTATATCACTTGTTGATACAGACTGCTATTGGATTTGCTCAAGTTCTATGCTGATCCATCTCTTAGAAATATTATAAAACCACTTCTTCAAGGCCTAGAATCATGACATTCACAATGCTTATGTTCAATCTGAAACATCAAATAAGTTACACTTTGCTGAAAAAATATTTTTATGCCTAATATTATTTTAAGGACTAAAGCACAAAAGAAAAACTTCTGATATTCAGAACTGCTGGCTACATCTGTGGTTATTTATGAGATACACGCAGAGAAACCAGTTCATCCCTTCAGGTGCAAGAACCTAAGAATTCCAGGAAAAAGCCACAGGATTATAAACAACTTGTAACACTATTCCGAAGTTATCATCCATGGTATGATTAAGAGTAAGTCATCTCTCCGGGGTGAACTTGAAATATAAGCCTGAGATCCTGACAGGAGAATTTATTCACCAAATGTTTTGCAGGTATTTATATTTCCTCTTCGGCAAACCCACAATTGCAGGACATTATGCTTTGGGTAGTCTTGCAGTATTTTCCATATATTGTTAAGATACCGCTCAACAGTTTCAGTCATCCGTGCTATAAATTTAGGAGTTCATACTGTGTTACAACAAGTAGCTAGTCAGAGGATGAGACCTGCTACATCAAAAGTCCTGGGGGAAGCAAAAACTTGAGTAAACATGGATTCTGTGGATTAACCCTGACAAATCACTTGGAGAGCAAGCATTTTGAAACACAATTAGTCCAAGAAGCAGAATATATCAGTCTGTGCTATGTCTGCAGGTATCGTATACAAAGATAGAAAAAAGTGTCCGCAAGTAAGCTCCACAGTGTACTTCTGGGAAAAATTAGCACATTACAGTTGGACCATGCTATAATTCTGGATAGAATGTATAACACAAAGTCTTTCTCTCTTCCTAATTTAAACTTAAGACTAGCACTGTGCATTGGCTCTGTCAGCTGCTTTCAAAGAGCAGAGAAACCACTGAAGCTATATGAAAAGAATAGCAGCTCACTATGCCTGTCAGATGTTTTCTGAAGAAGCAAACCAGAGAGTTCCTGATGTCTCCAAGCTTTTTCCTAGTTAATTTAGGCATGCAAAGCTAACAAAAAGCATTATAAAGACAAGAAGCGGAAGACCAATCCTTGAGACAGGAAGCCTGTGATGGAACAGTGTTCAGCATCTTGTCCACCCAGGGATTACAATGTGGCCTCAAGCAAGTCATTTGGACCTCATCTGTCTCAATTTCCCACCTATAAAATTTAGATGACACTCTTCTGTGCTTCATAAGGTTGTTGGGAGATGAATCTCATCATCCTAATACTATTAATTTTATGAATATCATAGCCTGCAGGGTGCCTCCATGCAGTTGATGACTTGGAAGATTTGAGATTTTTGTTTTCTTCAAAGGGACTTCTGACTTATTTGTAATTTTTCAAGTGATTGGTCTGAGCATTTTGAAGAGCAGGTCCTAAGAACATAACTACAAGTCCATTTTCTGGTCATGTATCTACTATACATGCTATTGTGTAGCCATTCCCTTGTAAACATTTTTGGCAAAATGACAAAGCGAACAAAAAATAATTACTTAACTTTGTGTCTAGAACCTTTAAGTGTAAAATATGCCAAAGATCTTCATTAAGCAAACAACAAAGGTGCTCTGAAAACTAGCTACTTCCCGAGTGTAAAGTGGCAACCAAACAGACAATAGGACTGTCATAGAATTGCTTGATTAAAGCAAAGTTTACTTGCAGTGACCAAGACAAATCTTTGTCTCAATTGTCATAAGGTGCTTAATGCTCATACAATGCAATCATGACCTTAATTTTTCATCAGGCATTAACTGACACATTATCCATCCTGTTCTTTCGGCTTGCACATGAAACTCTTACTAGTGAAAGCCATGAATGGTGACTTTCCACATTCCAAAAACTTGGTTACATTACAAAAGCATGTTTCTGTATAGCATTTGGTATCTACTCAAGAGACATGAAGCAAATTCAAGTTGCCTCAGGTGTTCAAATCAGTCTTCAAAACTTTTAAGCCATATTTCTTAAGGAATCTATGCATTTCCAGCTTACCATTTGCTCTATTTCTTCTGCTTTAATTAATAAACTGTAATGCACAAAAACTATCAGTATATTGATATAGCACCTGAAAATGCTTCCAGATTGATATATGGAATGAAAATAGTTTTTATTTTATGAGCACAAAAATGGAAGAGACTTCTGTCCCTACAAAGGGAGTATTGTAAAACAACGCATATGCTCATAAGGAGAAAGGAAAGCTATAAACTCTGCCCTTATCTCCCACTTGCTCTCAGTGGAAAATCCAGCTGGTCATTGCAGAATGTTTTCTCCTTTTGAAAATGCTGCCACACAAGTTCCTGTGGAATCTGAACAGCCACAAGCTTTTTGAACCTATGGGCATTCATAGAAAGGGAATTAGATAACATCTGTTTCATGGTCTGCACAGATTTTCTCTTTCAAATGGATACTCTTATGTACACAAGAGAAACACTTAAACAATTTCAATGCAACTGGATGGATTGTTACATGTTATTCCATGTCATCCTGGCATCCGTCCCAATTGTCATTCTGACATGACAAAGCAGATGCCCCAAGTTTCATATGCAATGAAACCATTCTTAGCAGCTGTGAATCAAATACTTACAAGATAAGTAAGTCTATTAAGAGCCTCCAGGTTATTTTCAAATTAAGACATTCAAATCAAATGGCTTCAATATTGTCAATCTTTGCCCAAATAGCCATTTGATTTCAATACAGGATGAAAGGATTTACTCATGCATTCATGAACATGCTGGGAAGGGAGAAGTATGCTGAAAAAACAGTTAAAAGTATCAATAACTGCTGCCTCTGTTCAAAACATGTTATTCTATCTAGAGATAGAATCTAGGTAGGAAAAAAAAATGCAGGGGAGGGGTGGGGGTGGGGAAGTTGTCCCAAGTTAATTAGTCAATTGCCTTGCCCGCATTTACTTCTAGCCTAACATCACACACTGCCTACCTGCAGTCATTTACCTCCAGCTGTGGAGGTTTTCATCAGAGTGGTACGTCCTTTTGTAAACACAAATACTGCAGTCCAGCAACTTCTAATCTGTCTGGTTTGGATTTCTTTCGGCAGGAAAGAAAAACATCAGCAAGTACTGAAGCAGCTCATCAGCAGGGATGGCATGGAACCTTCCTGTCCATCAGTCAGTGGAGAGACAGAAGACACGTTCCAGGTATTGCAGGGAAAGGCTTGTTCGCCATTTGTGCAAAACCACGTTAAGGGAAGAAGATGCAATTTAGCTTAATATGGAAAATTTTGGTTTCAACAGCAGTCAGTTGCCACTTATCAGCACTGAATTTCAGAATCATACATTTGCACTGCATAGACAAATTCTTCTCTATGAAAAAGTGCATTGAAAAGTACTGTGAATGAACACAGGAAATACAGTGCTGAATGAGAGTGTGTATCTCCTTGATGTAAAAAGTCATGTAGACTTTTTCCTCAAAAGTTAATAATATCTAAAGATGCCAAAGTTGACCTTAAAAAAAATCACATTAATTGTATTCTAATTTTCTAAATCTGCTACAATTTCAACATGAGAAAATATAAGCATAAGAAAAGAACTTGTTCATCTACATATGCACAAAGACATGGAAGAAAAAGAGTGTATATAAGTGACAGAGAGGTGGAATATATTCTTGTTCTTGTAACTTTCTAAAGCACAATCCTTACTTGCTGGCCTAAGAAATAAGCTTGACTTGAAAGAAAGAGGATGTCCTTTATTACATTCGTCAGTGTGGTATCTGACAAATGATAGGTAAGGATATGGATACATAATGCACATGGTCAGATAAAGATGATAACCTTGTGCTGGCTACAGACCATAAAAGATAAGAATTTTTTCAAAGGCAAGGATCTGATGAACCCTGTGTCAAACCAGGAAAAAATTATATCCATAGTCTAGAGACTTGTAAAACATACTTTAATGATATTCACAGAGCTAATATTTTTTAGGACTGCAAGTGTTCCACAGAGGAGAAGAGGAATTTCATGTATGGAAATACATTGGATTGGAATACAACTGAAATATTGGCTCCATAGTTTATCAAAAGGAGGGAGAGAATGTTGTTACTCAGGCAACAGAAGACTGTAGATGCCACTGATTTTTTTTATTGCCATATGT
Organism: Eurypyga helias; assembly: GCF_000690775.1. Classification (NCBI taxonomy): domain Eukaryota; kingdom Metazoa; phylum Chordata; class Aves; order Eurypygiformes; family Eurypygidae; genus Eurypyga; species Eurypyga helias. Next base: position 5,696 of record NW_010229977.1, on the reverse strand, counting down.
TTAAGATGATAATATGACTAACTCTGAAGTCACAACTGATTTCTATAATCCCTCCCAGCCCCCTACATCAACAGTTTGTGAGTATCTTACAGGAGACACTGTACTACGATCTACTGCTCTCTCCCCATCTACCAGGCCAGTCATTTCATTGTAGAAGTTTATCAAGTTGATCACACAAGACTTCCCACTGGTGAAACCATACTGACTAGTCCTGATGATTTTCTTGTCCTTAATGTGCCTGGAAATGTTTTCCAGGATTAGCTGCTCCCTCACCTTCCCAGGAATCATGGTGATGCTGACAGACCTGAAGTTACTTTCTTGCCCTTCTTGAAGCTAGGAGTGGTATTTGCTTTCCCTCACTCTTCAATCACCTCTCCCAGCCACCAAGATCAATCAAAGATTATCAAAAGTGGCCTCACAGTTACATCTTTCAGCTCCTTCAGCACTCATGGGTATATCCCATGAGGGCCCACAGTATCTCCAGTTTGCTTAAGTGTTCCCTGGTCTGATCATCTTCCACCAAGGGTACAGCTTTCTTGTTCCAGCCTTTCCCCCTGCTCTCTGGGACCTGGAATTCCTGAAGGCCAGTTGTGCTAGTAACGACTGAGGCAAAGGTGGCATTCAGCACCTTAGCTCTTTCCATGTCCTGTGTAACCAGGTCCCCCATCTTGCTGAGCAATGGGCCCACATTATTCCTATACTTCCTTTTGTTGCCTTTGTATTTACAGAAGCCATGCTTCTTGTCTTTGACATCCCTGGTCATATTCAATTCTATTTGGGCTATAGCTTTTCCAATTTCATCCCTGGATGCTAAGGCAATATCTCTGCATTACTCCTAGGTTACCCATGCTTACTCCCACTTTCCGTATGCTTCCTCTTCATGTTTCAGTATAGCCAGGAGCTGCTTATTCCTCACACAAGCCTCCTGGAATTTTTGACTGACCTACTATTCATTGGGATGAACCACTCTTGATCTTCATGGAGATGATCTCTGAATATTAACCCACTTTTTGGGGCTCCTCATCCTTCCAAGGCCTCACATACTATTCCCACACCAGCAGGATTGAGGAGAAAACCAAGTGGGCCCTTGTGCCCTTGACTACTGCACTCCAGAGCTCTGTATTCACCTTTTGATACTGTCCAGGTTTCCCCTTCAGCTTGGCAGTGAAGGTGGAAAGCAGGGAGGAAAAAAAAAAAAAAGAAAATTTCAGTTTCACCATAGCTCTGGAGAAAATCTGGTATCTTCTCTCAGCTGTAGTTGCTAGCATTAGATGCTCAAAACTGATCCGAAGTAGTGTGCATTAAAGCTTCTGCAAGAGGCTGTGAATGTGAATTATTTTCTTTCTACATACTGTTTTTATTTTTTTGAGTTTCCAAACTGTTCTTCCGTTCCAAGGATGTTTAAAAAGCCAACATCCAGTAATTCTCTGAGTGGTGTCAAGTTAAGTGCGGTATCATATTACAATGTGACACACTGTATTCTTTCCTATGTCCCTAGAAGTCCTTGCAAAGAAATATGGGCAATAGTCCTGCCTCGGGCAGGTCCATGTGGCTAGAGCGTGTGCATGTAGACAGATAATGAGAGGCCCCACTGAAATCAATGTATCCTCCTGAGGGTCTCCAGTTTCAGAAAATGGGACTTCAATACTGAACCCTGAAGGAATGGCTCTATGTTTGAATAGCCAGGGCAATGTTCTTTAATATATAAAAAGCTAGAGGAAATCTCACTGGTAATAAAATGCATTAAAATCATTAACAAATACAGAAATATTGTTGTCACTTGCATGTTCAAATCTTGCGTAGATTATCCAATCTCACAAAAAGAAATAATACAGAGCATAAAATTCCCCCAGGTGCTGATCTTAGGGGGATGTAAGAATGTGCTTAATTAAGTACTATGAGTAGCTCATCGTGCATTAAAATGAAGTATATGTTTAAGACTTTGCATTACGACATCCTGGGGCAGAGGACCATTCTACGTCAAATGATGCAGAGAGGGAATGTGGAAGAAAATGAACTGTGCATTTTCCCCTTACTTTGTAATCACATTTGTGCATTAGTTTTTGTTGAAATTAGATACTGTATGAAATAACAGAGGAGACGGTAAATTGACAATAAAAATGTATGTCTCCGAAACTGATGGAGTAAAAGGGGTATGATATCACTGGCAAGTCAGTCTTATTGCATACAAGCAGACAGAATGCAAACATTACAAAGACAAGAAACTTTCTCCTACCAGGAAGTGCTGTCTGGTTGCCTCTTCACTATTGATTATGCTCCCAAAGGTCATAAATTACTGGAAGAGTTATTTTTAAGAATATTTGCTGAGCCTGACCTGTCGAGAGGTTAATCTAAATGACTTTCCTAGCTCCAGTCTGCAGTAGGCTAAAGCTGAATTTCTTCTTGACTGATATTGAAACCTCTCATGTCTTCCAGGTTGATCCCAACTTGTTATTAAAATGTAAAAATGAGTCAGATGACGAAATGGATAAACTCTTTTGCATAGCAGCCAGAACAAGGAGACTGAGCATCCCTTTATGCAAAGACAGAGTAGCTAGGAAAAGCACTGTATTTCTTTGCATGGGGCAGTTCTCCACCAAAAAAACCAAAACAAACCAAGCATTTGAAATAACAAGAAGAGGCTCAAAGATTTATTTTCAATCAAGGGTCTATTTTTTACCAAATATCTCTGAGGGAAAACTTTTATTGAGGAAAAAGAAAAAAAAAAAAATCTGCCTGAAGTGGAAGATGTCACTTACCAGAGTGATTTGGTACGCTTTTTTCCCCTTCTATTTTAATTTTGAGACATTTCAAATGTGGCAAATTTCAATACTGGGAAATGGAGCTCATATTGTTACATTATCTAAACTCTGCCAGAGAAAGTATGAAAGGGAAGGCAGAGGAAAGAACGGGGTGGGGGGGGTGGGGTGGGGGGACACGGACCAAAATAACAAAACCACAACCTTTTTTGCTCTTGACTCTTTTGGTACAAACAGGCAATACTCCTCTAACTGTAATGGCTTTAACTGGTGTTTATATTTTTGTAATTATAACTGCACTTAATACTTCACAAAGAAAAGGGGAGATTTATAAAGGAGGGAGAGGGGATGAGTTAATCTTTCATAGAAGACATTAACAGAGATGTGTAGTAATGGTAGATTTCGATGCAAGATTTAATCTAGAGACACAAAGAAGGAAAATACCTCAACAAACTACCTTGTCATACTAGCCTCCTCCATGTCCAGACCTGCTGTCATATCAGGAAGGTCCTGCCAACATGGCCATAACCATGTGAAAGGCACAGCTTTAGTCAGTGCTAGACACAGCATAAGAACCTTTAAATGTATTTGCCTGGTCCAAGTTCGGTAAGAATCAGAGGCATTAGTAAACAGTGTGCTGGAATTCACAAAATAGAAAAGTACAACTTTAAAGGATGCATGTGTTCTACTCAGTTCTACTTGCACTTAGATTTTTTTTTTTCCTTTCGTACTTGGAGGCAGCTCAGATTAATTTTACTGCAGTTGAAAACCATGCAAATATAGTTTAGAAAGAGACATTTAATTCTTTATTGCTGTTGCACACAACACAAATAGCACCTCCAGTAGTAACATAGCTAAGTGTTTTTAGTGTTATTCCACTATACAGTACATCACAATGTTAATTTTCCACATTACTTTATTCCTTCTCTAGCCCATATTTTACAACAGAGAAAACAAACTGCTTGTAATTACACTGCATGCCAGGACAAATTAAGTAAACACGCATTTTTAATGCTTTTGGCTGTTAGGTTGAGAAACAAAGGGCTCTGGTTAAGGTCAATATTAGAGTTATGCAATTGCTCTGGGATACAAAAGACAAATGCCAGTGATTGAACATTGGTGAAATGGAAACTGTCCATTCTGTGTAGTGCTTCTGAACTCCTGAAAATAATGTGCTGTGCTGAGATGAGGTCAGTTCTCTATTTTCATTTTCTTTCGGAATAACACTAATACCAATAATAAATAATAATAATAAACTAATGGGAAAATCTATTGCGTCATTAGTGAGGCAATAAATCAGCAAAAAGTAAATGAGAGAATGTCTATTGAAGATCAGCCGTGTGTTGTATTTGCTAGTGTTACCATCTTAGTACTACTGGGTAATGTTGATAAAGGTTAACAGCAACTATAGGGGAAACCTCATTTTGCTGTTAACGATAATGGTGTAAATCTGACTTCAGTACAATTATACCTCTCTAACTAGAGAGCAGATAGTGACCTGATGATTATATTCTTTGGTCATGGAAAATGCGGAGTTAGTTTTACGTGCTTTTGTCTTTAACAGTATGGATTAGCACACCTGATCAACACATGGCTGGTAACATTGATGAAATTTGGGGTTTTTTTATCATAGGGAGGTTTATACAGCATCAAGCCTGCTTGCAACAGAGTTCAACTGTCTCAAAGGGGTAAAAGGATTCTTGCCCATGAGCTGGCAGGGCTCATCGAGAATGCTTTAAACTAGGTCTGAAGGGGGAAGGGGACAAAACGAAGCCCACTGGAGATGAGCCTAGGGGAGGCATGCCAGTGTTGTGGGTGAAAAGCTCAGGTGCATCTATACCAATGCACTCAGCATGGGCAACAAACAGGAGGAGCCGGAAGCCATTATGCAGCAAGAAAACTGTGTTATAGTTGCCATCACAGAAACGGTGGGATGACCCACACAAGAGTGCTGCAATGGATGGCTATAAACTCTTCAGGAGAGTCAGGCAAGGAAAGAGGGTTGGTGGAGTGGGCCTGTATGTTAGTGTTACTCCCTGTATGGAGTGTCTTGACTGTTTAGAGCTTAATGATGGTGACAACAGGGTCAAGTGTTTATGGGCTAGAAACAAGGGAAGGCCAAAAAAAGGACTAAGGAGAATCTCCATCCTTTATTGGATGCAGTGGAAAACACAGTAACAGAGGACAAGGAAAAGGCTGAGGTACTTAATTACTTTTTTGCCTCCATCCTTAGTAATAAGACCAGTTGTCCTTGAGACACCTAGTCCTGCAAGCTGGAAGAAAGGGAAGAGGAGAAGAATGAACCCCCTTTAATCCAAGAAGGTATTGTTAGCAACCTGCTACACCAATTAGATGCACACAAGTCTATGGGCCAGATGGGATTCACCCAATGGTATTGAGGGAGTTGGCAAAGTTTTCACCATGCCACCTTCCATCATTTACCAGCAATCCTGGCTAATCAGAGAGGTCTCAGTGGAATGGAGGATAGCAAATCTGAAGCCCATCGACAAGAAGGGCTGGAAGGAGGATCCAGGCAACTACAGACATGTCAGCCTGACCTCGGTGCCTGGAAAGGTTATGAAGCAGATTATCTTGTGTGCCATCACGGCATGTAGGGAACAACCAGGGGATCAGGCTCAGTCAACATGGGTTTATGAAAGGCAGGTCCTGCTTGACTAACCTGATCTCCTTCTATGAGAAGGTACCTGCCTAGTGGATGAGGGAAAGGCCACATGTGGATGTAGTCTACCTAGATTTTAGTAAAGCCCCCACAACATTTTCCTGGAGAAGCTGGCAGCTCATGGCTTGGATGGGTATATGCTCTGCTGGGTTAAAAACTGGCTGGATGGCTGGGCCCAGAGAGTTGTAGTGAATGGAGTTAAATCCAATTGGTGTCCAGTCACAAGTGGGGCTCCCCAGGGCTCAGTGCTGGGGCCA
>NW_010229976.1:593-2749 GCF_000690775.1 Eurypyga helias | reverse complement strand
ATCTGTTCAAAGGCTTGTCACTGCATAGGGCCCCATGTGAAATTGTGTTTCTTACGAGTCACTTTGTAGAAAGGGCTTACAATCTGACTGTAATTTGGAATACGCATCTGTCAGAAACCCACAACACCTAGGAAAGCTTGTGTTTCTTTTTTGCTCATTGGTGAGGACATCGCTGTGATTTTGTTGATCACATCCATTGTGGTTTGGCAATGTCCATCTTGCCATTTTACTCTTAGGAACTGGATCTCCTGTGCAGGTCCCTTGACCTTACTTTGCTTTAAGGCAAAACCAGCTTTCAGGAGGATTTGGATAATCTTTTTCCCTTGCTCAAAAACTTCATCATCTGTGTTGCCCCATAAAATGATGACATCAATGTATTGCAGGTGCTCTGGGGCTGCACTCTGTTCCAGTGTGGTCTGGATCAGTCCATGGCAGATGGTAGGACTGTGCTTCCACCCCTGGGGCAGTCGATTCCAGGTGTATTGGATGCCCCTCCAAGTGAAAGCAAACTGTGGCCTGCACTCTGCTGCCAGAGGAATGGAGAAAAAGGCATTAGCAATGTCAGTGGTGGTGTACCACTTGGCTGCCTTTGATTCCAGTTCATAATGGAGTTCCAGCATGTCTGGCACAGCAGCACTCAGTGTTGGTATGACTTCATTCAGGCCATGATAGTCAATCTCCATTCCCCATTAGACTTCTGCACTGGCCAGATGGGGCTGTTAAAGGGTGAACAAGTCTTGCTGATCACTCCTTGGCTGTCCAGCTGATGAATTAGTTTATGTATGGGAAGCAAAGAGTCTCGCTTGGTGCGATACTGTCTCTGGTGCACTGTTGTGGTAGTGATTGGCACCTGTTGGTCTGCAACCTTTATCAGTCTCACAACAGAAGGGTCCTGTGAGAGACCAGACAAGACAGACAGCTGCTCAATGTCCTCAGTCTCTAAAGCAGCTATCCCAAAAGACCACCAGTATCCATTTGGGTCCTTAAAATGCCCTCTCTTAAGATAGTCCATGCCAAAGGTTCACAGAACCTCTGAGACAGCCACAACAGGGTGTTTTTGCCACTCCTTCCCAGTAAGGCTTATTTCAGCTTCCAATTGTTGAGGTCCCCCAGTGTCGTGGTTTAACTCCGGTTAGTAAAATACCATGAAGCCGCTTTCATAAATCCCCTCTCCACTCCTGCAGTGGAGGGGAAGAATCAGGAGAAAAGGAAATAAGGAACTCGTAACCACCACTATGGACTGACAATTCATAGCACCTTTCAAGATGTACTTTATACTGTTTAAATATTAATAATATAACCACAAAGAATGTTTTTGGAAATATGTCCTCTCCTTCATGTTAATACATTCAGTTAATTTAGCATCTGCTCTATAAACAGATGTTTCCTCTTTCCACATCATCCTAACAAATCAGTATTTTCCATAAGATGATGAATACTACTGTAGGAAACTAAGAAAGGAATTTTCTGCATTAGAGGGTCATGTGAAACAGAGAGCACTTTATGCTGAAAAGGGTCAGCTAAAGAATAGATCTTCAGAACAGCAATACCCTGACCAGTGGATCTAAAAAGGCAGCATTGTTCAAACATGGAACCTTTTGTCTTTAGAAACACAGAAAGGAAGACACTTCCAGAGTGGAAATTAAAAGAGAAATGGCATTTTAGTAAACAAATTAGAAATAATTAGGCAGAAAAAAGCACCAAGAAAGCAAAGATCTGTTTCTACAATAAAGTTGTGACAATATAGACTCAACAAACCAGATGTGATGCACAAAGGCGGCAGCATATCTAACACATCAAGGTTCACCCATAAACAAGACAGTTGGCTAGTATCGGCCTTGATTTTTCTGAATCATTTTCCTTGCAAAGCATACTAATTTTCCTGATCATTTAAGTCCTTTTCTCTTCCTGTTGTTACCTGCCTCTTCAAAAGATGCTAGCATTTCATTTCCACAGCAGTCTGAAAATATTTCATTGTACTGCAGCCAGGGTTTTCTAGGAACTAGGAATACATGTGCCTTTCCTTTCCCTTCCCTTCCCTTCTCATTGAGAAAGGCCCTGAAGCCATGTTCTCATTAAATCTTTATGGTTTTTTAAAATAGAATCATAGAGTGGTTTGGATTGGTAGTGACCTTAAAGATCAACTAGTTCCAACC
>NW_010229976.1:0-213 GCF_000690775.1 Eurypyga helias | reverse complement strand
AATATCCTTCTGATATTGAGGGCTCCACAGCTGGACGCAGCACTCCAGGTGGGGTCTCACCAGAGCAGAGTACAGGGGCAGAATCACCTCCCTCTCCCTGCTGGCCACACTTCTCTGGATACAGGCCAGGATATGGTTGGCTTTCTGGGCTGTTGGCACACACTGTCAGCTCATGTTCACCTTTTCAGCTACGAGTACCCCCAAGTCCTTCTC
>NW_010229975.1:0-22485 GCF_000690775.1 Eurypyga helias | reverse complement strand
TCTATGATTCTATGATTCTGTTTCTGATGTCTGAAGAGAAGGAGCTCTACAGAACAAATGTGGTCAAATGCACACCATCCAAAATCTCACAGGAAAGGAGGAGGGAACTACTGCTTTTCATCCTTTGAGATGAAATACAGTATATGACAAATATTTATTCATTATTAAGAAAGTAGACAAGAACTGGTGTTAGGTGAAAGGTGGAAAGTTCAGGAATTTTTTTTGCGAGAAGCGAGATATTGTTGAAGTCATCACTGCTGCATGCTGTGACAAAGTCAGGAACATAATGGGATGCAAAAAGTGTACATGGGTTTGATAAATTATGATGGATGATAGCAGATATTCTTATCTCAAAATTTTGGTGGACAGGTGTGACATTATGACATTTTAAGCTAATCTCTGCAAAGCATTTAAACTTTGTCTTTATCTTAAATGAGATACTTGAACCTTTGCTGTATTCAGAATAGGTATTACTGAGTTCATTCAGTATTATAGTTCCTTCATACAGGATCATCCTCATCTGTAGGATCAGTTGTGAGACACTGAAAAGTATGATTTACAGCCAACTGAATGTTTCCCTTTGTTAACTGCAGTTATATTGCAAAATAACATCCTTAACAAACCAGGAAGTCTTCTGTAATGAAAATGTAAAAAAGTAAAATGATCAACACTTTCGTTCTGGAAATATGTTTTTCTGAAGAGCAATTTTACATATATTTGTTCCCCTTCAACTTCCCATTTCTTTTTTGACTGAATTTGTTCTGCATGCAGATAATCTTTGGCATACATTTGATTGTGGAAGGAAGAATTGGATAAATTACATATTTGAATTAAGGGACACACCCACTGTCACCCAACATGTAATGAAGACCTTTTTCTTTACATATTGATCTTAGTAATATGCTTGCTTCTGAGAGAAATGTGCAGTTTTAAAATATTCAAGAGTATGTTATGAAAGGAAAATTTAATATACTGATCCTCCCAAATCAGAGGACTAACTCATCCTAGTTTTTTACTGCAATTCAAATAGCTTTTTTGTTTCTTCACTTTGCATACACACTTCAAAAATTAAGTGCATCAAGATATTTGCAAAATCTTAGTGTTGCTGCTGTTTGTTTTCTAGGAGTCAGTAGTAATTTGTAGTAGATTCCTGTGAATTTCTATGTTGGTTTTTGATAAATATTTAAGGAGCTTTTAGTGGTGCTAGTAAGGAAGGCTGGGCTGCTGCAGTGGTTTAAAATATACTGTTACGTTGAAGAAATGCTCAAGGCTTTGTGCCAGTTGGAAAAAAAGCAGTGTCTCGATGTCCTTTCACTTTCTGCATCAGTGGGCTTACATTACCTTTTTTTTTCTATAATAGTAAGTGCTTATGTAGTTTTTTCTGCCCTTGCAGTTTTCCACTAACCAAGCTACTATTTCATTATGTTGTTTAAGTTTTAAAATATTTAATGTTAACTTCATAATAATATGAGATTTGGAGAAATCTTTAAGTATTTTTTATCTAAGGAATTCTTTAGATATGTCAGTCTATCCACTGTAAGTGAACATTCGATGGACACCAGGACGTTTCTGTATTAAGTGACCAATTTCTTGAAATGATGCTTTCTGTGTTTTATCCTTTAAAATCTTTAGTAGCTCATCTGGGCACTGAATTTTACCGTCAGCCTTGACTGAAAAGAGAGGAGGAGGAATTCAGAAGAAACAGTCCTCTCCCATTACCGATCCTTAGTTGCATAAGGAGGTAATGGCTACCCTTCATTCAGTAATGAAGTCAAACTAATCCTCTTGGGTACTAATTTTGCACAAAAACAAACTGCGCTTTTCAATAGTGCCGCTAGATGGAGATTTCTCTTGTATTCAAGAGTTGCAGGGCTTTCCTCTCTCTCTTCCAGGCGGGCACACACACACAAAGTGGACTAGTAGTAATTATCAGTACACTGTTTTATTAGACTGTAGGTTTTCGACAGATTTATAAAAAGCTTTTTAAAGCCTAATATCAAATTTTTAATGGCATTCCAACCTAATAAAAATAATGAAGCTTGAAATGTTGACAGCATGTATCTAGATGTTGGCTTTTAATTCCTTCCAAACAGATCTGTTGAGGCCCATGTGGGACCTAAATAACACAAAGAAGTAAATTTGCATATTTTACAGCAGGGGGAAAAAAACCAGAATGCAAAAACATGAATAATTAGGAGCACAAGCTTCATGCTATATTAATACTGTTGAAAAGCATGTGTTGATTGTATTCTGAAAGCCAGTAGTGATTTGGTTGAGTGAACTCAGTCAGCATCTCTTATGCAGATTAAAGGAACTGGGTTACAGAACAACTGAAATTCATTGTTTTGCTGTATAAGGAGGTATATTTCTTAAAGGAAATATTTTTTTCCTGAATTCTGTGCAGCACAGGGAATCTTTTTTGAATGCCTCATCAAAGCATGTTTTTGCTGACAAAGGACCGTTCAATTCTTCACTTACTTGTACACCTCTAGATTTTATAAATAGTTCTCAGCCACAGATCAGATGTTAGTATTTTTAGCAACTTAGTATACATGACCTACTTACTTTTCAGTCCATTATGTTTCTCTTTTTTTTGCTTTCTAAGGCTTGAGCCCCTGAAACTCATTCATGATGCTTCTTTGCTATGTATTTGATTATTTTTTAATTTGCAAAAATGCCCTATTTAAAATATTAGCATACAGACTATTCTTTAATCTGAATAATATGAATCATTATGTTGGCTTCTATTGATGGCAATGTAAGATGTATGACACACTTTTTACGGAAAAAAAATTATTTACTTCAAAATGGTAAATAGTAAAAGTGATTTATTGATTTCTTTGGCTGAATATTGTCTTAGCCTCTTGACTTACTGTTTGTCCCAGAAAGTTACCTGGTTTTGAACACTGACTCAAGGGAGGAGAAAAGGAAGAAGATGAAAACTTCTTGTTTAACTTCTACAGCAGTTTTAATTCTGTGGAGGAAAACTTAAAAGTATGTGCTGCTGTATTAGAGTGCTTCATCTGGGGGCTTTAAGACAGACAAAAATGCACAGAAACAAATATTTTCAATCTGTCTTTTAAGCACATCTTCTTAATTTGCATAACCAAAGGAGGAAAAGGGTAAAATGTCTTTTTAGAAGTTGATGTAAGAGGTTGAAGAGGCATCTGGCAAAAGGTTGTTTTGAGGTCACACATGCATCTGACAGTTTGCTGCCAGCCCTCTAAGAAAATATTGGTTGGAGTTGCATTCCTGTTTTTCATATTAACTGCCTTCTGCCTTGATGTATAACAGTCACTTTCTACATGTCCAGGTCTCCAAACTGCTCTTGAGAGGTTTGATCCTACTGATTTTAACTCTTGCAAATAGTGATGGAAGGAGAATATGCTAAAGTAAGAAAATCCTTTTTTTTTCTAGAAATTTATGCTCAGAAAAGATGAAGGCATTTCTTGGACGTGACTGTTTTGCAGTGATGTATTTACGTAGTCAACATAGTATTATTTAACCTTTGCTTATAGCAGGGCACCTAGATTCTGACAATTTTATTCTCATACATAGTAGTTTACTCTCTAGTAGTAATGCCTTAGTCTATTGGTCCATATAGCATTCTTAAAACAATTTGCAGTTGGAATATAGGAAAGGAAAATATTTACTGCTTATTGTAAAACAGGGTAAAAATAGCAAAATATAGTGAAACAGTAGGGATTTTCAAGTGCTGGTTGTGAACTGTGTCCCCCAGAATATGCTGGTCACTAAATCTCTTTTAGAATTAAAAAACTTCTTTGCTTTATGATGCAAAGAATATAGTTCAAGATATGGTAATACATTTTTAGCCCAAGTCTGATTTTCCTGTATAAGGTGAACTTACAGCTAGGGCTAACTGAAAAAGAAGAGGTGGAAAATGTATCGCAGGAGTGCAAGCTGCTCTTCTTGCAAGGGATAAATAAATCCAGGTTGAAGTCCCTCTTTTAGCATTTTACAGCATAGTTAGAAGATACTCTTTGCAAAGACAGCTCTATCCCTTAGCCCATGCAATCACTGCCTGATTCAGACTTCTACATATGTTAAGCAATGTTAATTTTCTATGGAGGAAATGTTATGTTGAGCTGATTTTAAACACACCCCTCCCTATCTCTGGCAAATAAACAGTTTTGTACCTTTCTTCAGTGGAAGAAGAACAATTACTTTGCCAGTGTATTGAGTTTGTATGGCAGGGTTTTGGTAGTGGTGGGGCCACAGGGGTGGCTACTGTGAGAAGCTGCTAGAAACTTCCCCTGTGTCCTATAGAGCCAATGCCAGTCGCTCCAAGATGGACCCACTGCTGGCCAAGGCTGAGCCCATTGGCGTTGGTTGTAGTGCCTCTGGGATAATGTATTACAGAGGGGAAAAACAGCTGCAGAATTGCAGCCAGAGAGAGGAATGAGAATATGTGAGAGAAATGACTGCACAGACACCCTGGTCAATAAAGAAGGAGGGGTAGGAGGTACTCCAGGTGCTGGAACAGAGATTCCCTGGCAGCCAGTGGTACAGACCATGGTGAGGCCGGCTGTGCCCCTGCAGCCATGGACGGTCACAGTGGAGCAGAGACCTACCTGCAGCCTGGGGAGGACCCCGTGCCAAGCAGTGGATGCCTGAAGGAGGCTCTGACTCTGTGGGAAGCCTGCGCTGGAGTAGGCTCCTAGCAGGGCTTGTGACTCTGTGAGGGACCCACACTGGAGCAGTTCGTGAAGAACTTCGGCCCGTGGGAAGGACTCACATTGGAGAAGTTGGTGGAGGGCTGTTTCCTGTGGGAGGGACCCCAGGTTGGAGCAGGGGCAGAGTGTGAGGATCCTCCCCTGAGGAGGAAGAAGCAGCAGAGACCACATGTTAATAGACTGACCCCCACACCCATTCCCTGTCCTCCAGTGCTGCTGGAAGGGGGGAGGTAGAGAAATTGGGAGGAAAGCTGAGCCCAGGAAGAAGGGAGAGATGGGGGGAAGGTGTTTTTAAGATTTGGTTTTATTTCTCATTATGTCACTCTGATTTGATTGGTAATAAATTAATTTTCCCCAAGTCACGTCTGTTTTGCCCTTGATGATAGTCAGTGAGTGATCTCTTTGGTGGGTACATGGCCTCCAGCCAGGGTCAGCCCACCACATCGAAAGATAGGTTGTCTTGTTAATTTTAATTAGTTAAAGAAAGAAACTCAAGAAGTTTATGTTCTGTGTTTCACAAGCATTTGAAGTCAGTTGTGTTATAGACCTCAGTATGAAAGAGACCCTAAGTGTAAGGCTTTTCTTTATAAAATGGAAGATGGCTTGCCACATTGTGCATAAAGGTGTTTTTTCTTTAACTACTCTTCCTTGATATACTAGGTTAAGTACCTTTCAGTAAGGGCCAAAGAAATTAAAAGATATAGGTGACTTATCTGTCAATTGTTTTGGACAAGTGCTATTTCATCTACTTCTGCCATAACACATCTTTGGTGGTTGCCAAAAATGTAATGAGCTCTCTGATATCTGCTCACACAGCTGAATGATCTTCAGCTTTTTCATGCTGCTTTCCCCCCACAAATGAGGTCTGTGTGGAGTCAGTTCTGAAATTATTCTCTCTTCCCTTAGTCAAAAATAAACATTTGCTCAGAGCGTTGACCATGGCTTACTGAGGAAATTATACAGTAATCATTTTTTGTGACAATGATCACTTCACTTTGTGCTTTTTATGTCTTCCAGTAAATTATTCTGCTGCAATTTCCATTGTCATGGGGATATCCTTCTACGTGATAGTAAAACATAGAGAAGACTGCAAAGACCTCCTTGAAGTAGTGGGCTGCTTGGTTGTGCTGTTTGCTTCTTTAACAATTAGCACACACTTTGCTGTTATTACAGTTAAACATGTACATCACAGGATGTAATCACAGTCTTAATTCTCTATATTGTTTCCTCAATTTATGGTTATTTGCTAAAAAACTGTGTATGGGCCAAACCCAATAATGGACAGAAAATCATTCAAAAGCTTAAGTGAATTTAACTCAGGAATGAGTTAAATACAGTGTGAGTGTTTCTCTGTCTTTCGCCCTCTCAGCAGTTCAGATAAATGTGGCATTTCAAATACACTCAGCAGATGTACATAGTCTCTTAATTTCCTACTTGTTTCTGTCAGGGTGTCTTGAGTGAAGTTAGGGGAATATGGATTAGGGAAATACGGATTTTGTATTTTGTCTATAAGAATATGAGTACAAAATACAGAGAGAGCTCTCACAACCGGTAGTATTGTATTATCAATGGTGAGGTTCATTACTTTTGGTGGGTTTTTTTGTGGGGTGGTTTTTTTTTTGGGGTGTTTTTTTTTTTTCTCTTTCAATTACCCCCAGATTAACGATGAGGTCTTTGAACATGTGACCACAATTAAACATATATAATATACTATTTTTTTTTTTTCAGTTAAAATGATCCAAAGTCCCAGACCTTTCCTGGAACAAAAGAATAAAAGGAGTTTTTTTGTTAGACGTTATCATTGTAAATCTCTTTCCACTGAGACCTGTCTAGACCAGCAATATATGCAGTGGTTCAGGAGTTTCCTATTCCAGGATGAATAAGGGAGAGGAACAACTTAAAACCCACAAGATTAATTTTTATCCTTCTTTCAGTTTGTGTGGAACTTCATTTTTTTGAGAGGGAGGGAATGGGACTTTACGGATATTTCTTCGCCATTTTATTTTTTCAGTGGGAACTTGCTTATGTAATTTCTTCTGAATGATTTCATCCTTATGTCTTGCAGAAGGGCAGTGCTGTGACTAATGAAGATTTGATTTACAAAAGCATTAGCAAAGCTATTATAGCAGAAAGTAGCCAATATTATCTTTAAAATACGGATATTAAATACACATACCAAAGCACCCTTCATTAGGAGAGAGAATTAGGATGTAGGTCTTTTTTTTTTTTTCTAGAACTGTTTTCTATTACTAACCCACAAGTTATGTCAACAGTTATAAAGAGATGCACAAAGAGTTTTTCTTAAATTTACTGTAATATACCAACTCCAGTTGAATATAAAATTCAGTTGGATATACCTCCTTTACCATTGAATGAAGAAGAGGTGAGACCCAGGAAAGAACCAGTAGTAGTCTCCATCTTGTGCATGTGTTTTAAAAAATAGGAAGGAGTGAACCAAGCAGTAGAAGTAAACGTATCTGAAATTCCGTTTACAAAATGTGTTTTGGGCATATTTGCCTAAAATGACCCACTGGCAAAAGCAGAGACCGGCAGTAAGCTTGAATTCTTGGTATGCTCTGGAGCTGAAGTGTCTGAATCAAGGTGCCGTATATCAAGCACGTCTGTCCACTTGATTCAAAACCAAAAGCTGAAGTTACAGCATGTTCTTCTGAAATATGTTTGGTGTGTACTTGTGGTTATTCAGTCATTCATCCGAGAAGTGGGAGACCTCAGATCTAGTTCTGCATAGGCTTAGCGCAGTCAGATGCACATTTTCTAGTACTGAAGTCTAAAATAGTCCTGTTGGGAGGACCTCCGCTGTTTATATCAGCTGCACAGTGGTTCTGCTTCAATAATGCAAGATGTAGGAGCTTCTCTGATACTGCATTAATCATTGAACTGCAGTGACCTGGGAGTAAGGAGACTGGAATACTGGTCTCTACTCCCTAGCATGTGCGTGTTGCAGGTTTGCACCTTTTTTTCTTAAACTGAAGGGATTAAACATCAAAAAAACCCAAACCAAAAAAAAAAAACCACCATGTGGAGAGACAATTGTGTGTTGCCAAGCGAAGTATCAGGCTCAGGCTTTTTCTGATTTGTTTTACCCCTGTCCCAGGCAACCTTTCCTTTTTGGGTGAACCAGGTCCAGCTTCAAAAGGAAGGGGAGAAAGGTGGCCCAAGCAAATTCAAGTATACCTGACCAGGAGGGCTCTCTGTGGGAGGCAAGAGCTTGAATACCTGCAGAATGCAGGGACTATATCTCAGGTCCATTGCTTAAGTGGGCCAGTCAGAAGGTGAGGGGCAAAGCGGGATCTGCTTTTGTTTCCCTTACTTCAATTTCCAGGGAAAAAGTGCCTGTTATGCCTGGAGCATCCTATGAGGAAAGCGAGGGGAGGCAGGAGTTAAGCTACTTCCCAATCAGATCCAGGACGCTTGTGTTCATGTTTAGAAGCGACAACAAATTAACTTAGATCCCTAATGCATTTTGTGGCTTCTGGGACAGCTGCTTTTTGAGATTATTGTTTCAAGTATGCCTTTTCCAGATATCATATCCATTCTACTCTTGTTGACAGCAAAATATGCATACTGTGTGAAGATAATGAGTTGTGGTTTGTTATAATATGCTTTTCATTTTAAATAGCACTGAACAGCGGTCAAATTCTATACTTGTGAGCCTTTACTATTAGACTAAATTACCTTTTCAGGAGTATTAAGAGACTATTAGAAAAAAGAACAGAGGGAACTCTAAGAAAAATAATTGAGGTTCATACTTTTGGGTGATATTCAACTTGTCACAGCCGCGAATGCATTCATTATCCATCAAAAGTTGATTAAAATAAGCCCTACTTTGTTGCTGGGAGGTGGGTTGCAGGCGCAGCTGTTGAGCTTGAAGAGGGTGAGTTTTGTTTGTGCGTGCTCTTTCTGCCGGCTTAGTGATCCAGCAGGCACAGACCCCCAGGGAGCTAGGGCTGACAGCGCGGAATGGGATCTTCTGTGTAAAATAGGAGTAAAAGCTATCCGGCCTATTCTGATTCCAGGTTTGTTTATAAGAAGTTACTGAGAACTTTAGATTATAAAATGTTTTATAAATTTTAATTGCCTGCCTATCGCTTTTTGAAACCTGAAGCACACAGGACTGCTGTGGATGTTGGTTTAAAGTTGATCAGGGCCATAGTGCAATAGTGTTGGTCCTCTCTTTGTCCTTACGGTCCTGAGATAATTTATCTTGCAGTGTTTGGGGATTTTTTTTGCAGTCGTCTGTTTTAAAACAATGAGGCACAGTTGTTTTTTTTCCCCTTTTTCTTAAAGACCCCCCCTATTTCTCATGGTACCTTTTACCGGTTAAGCAATACAGGCTCATACCTGCTTAATGTCAGCAGGTATCTTTCAGCTGCAAGTCCTGCACACTGACCTTTGTAACAGCTACTCTTGAGCAAGAAATTCTTTCTTTTCTAACCTCGCTTTGATGAATCAGATGTAAAGCTAAGGATGTCTGTGTTGCTCTTTTGTGTTCTTATTTCAGAAGGTGTGATATGTGTAAGTTGTCTTCTCTACTACTTCCCTTCTCTTTTTTCCTACCCTCTCCCTTGGGTCCAGTGAAACTTCTGAATCTCTGGGTTTATATTTAAGTCTTCAGCACATTCCTGGCAGCATGAGACATCTGTTTGCTTACATTCTGTAGCTAAAGTCAATGAACTTCTTGTGCAGAGAATGAATTATGAAGTTAAGACATTTCTGGTGAGAACATGTCTAGGCACTTTTGATCTTGATTCTGGAGATCTGGCTTAACATGGGGTGCAAATGAACACACTCTCAGAGGCCTTTGCTTTAAAACTTCTATTTCCATTCTACTACTGATGACTTTCCTTATGTATACCCTCCATTAGCCAACTGGAGAGCAAGCAGCAAGTAATTTTGTTGTCTGTGTGTGACTTAAAGTGGTCTAAGTGCTCCAATGTGATGCATAGAGCATTAAGGACCAGCCTATTGATGTAGTATTTCAGGAGTACAGTATATTCTGGCCCTTTTGAGAGTATTGAACCATGTGCTACACGGACATACTGCAAGCAGAAGATGATAGCTGGTATGCTATGGGGATATTGTTTGATTTATGCTCTTAGTTTTACTTTGCAACTATGTCTGGGATGCTTTTTGTTACTGTTAAACCACCTGGAAGAACAAAATTGGTGTTGAAATGAAAAAAGCAGACAGTTTGTGAGAGGTCAGGATTTTGAGTGTACTCTTTAAGAACTAAATAGATAAATGCTATATAAACTGCCTCCAGAAATCATCTGAAGGTCAGAACATAATGTAACATGGTCCTTGTCCTTCTTTCTTCCCTCCAAAACAACAGCTTCTAACTGGGGACTTGTATTCTGAATCATAAATTGAATGAAACCTAACTGTGAAGTACAAGGTAATCAGGATAAGTAATGTGACCCTCACTGCCTTAGAAATGCACTGAAATGCTAGTCAAGCATATCCTGAAGTGCATTTATTTTTTGCCAGTTGTTAAAATCCTATCTACTTTTAGATATTTCTAGCTTCTGAGATATTTATTAGCAAAAGACAGACAAGAGTCTCAGCTTGTACACTTGGTGGACAAAGAGGTATCCAAAGGAAGAGCTTTCTATATGCTTACATTCCCCATATTCTAGTGAGGCACTAACTAATACACAGTAATTTCTCTTCTTAAATGGCAACATCATACTTGTACATATTACTGTACACCCTGAAGGTAAGGATGATGGACTCTTTCGAAGAGATGTGGTGAAGAAGGTCAGGAACAGTTTATAGATTCCCTTGAAACCTTAGGGATGTGTGTGTTTGGGGTCATGCCTGTGGCCTTCCTATTCTCCCATTTGTACAATTATTTTTGTTGGTAAAACTGAGGTTCTCTTGCCAGTGAACATAATTCATGCGATAGTCATGGTGGAAGCATCTGGATGTTTTAGGTCTTCATGTAAACTTTGTAGATAGATCAAATAAATACAGTTTGAATAAACAGCATTGTGGATGGGGGAGGCTTTGTTATATTTAGTTTATTGTAAACTGAATGCCTGGTTATCTTTTCTCATCTGTAAATTCCATCCCTGCTTTAGCATGGAAGGGTCAATTGTTGTTTTTTCCCCCCTGCTTACACAATGTAGCAGAAATACTAGACTATGGAACTGATCCTTAAGGAACACCACTAAAATTTTACTGCACGTGTGCCACCTGCTTCTGGACAAAGTATTACTAGCAAGCCATATGTATATGCTTTTCCACTGCCAATGAATTATTTTCTGAACAGTGAATTGAAGGAATATCCTCAGTTGAAATGTTTGTGCACTGGAGATAAATTCAGTGAGTTATTGAAGATTAAAAGATTCAAATCTAAATGTGGAGTTAATCAAGTGAAGCAGAGCTCCACAGTCCTTGACTTTTTCCTGTGAGATCTTCCAGGGGAGATCATCAGTCAAATAACAGGTAGGTAGAGTAGCAAAAGGCTGAAAAAAGATTGAATATCTGGTCCAGTCTCATAACACCATATAATTCTTGTATCCTGGTATTCCAATGAAGAAGAATACCAGGATAAAGTGAGGTGTGGTAGTATCATCCGTGATCATGCTCTCTTGACAAAGGTGAATTTCAGGATGTTAAACTGTGTATGATGGAACCACTGCAACTAAATCTTCTGTTAATGCCTTAGAACATGAGGAGAAATGGGAGAAGGACCAAATATGTCTTTAATTTACCTTTGAACTAACTGATTTCAGGTGGCCTGTCTAGTAGGTTCGTTTGTCCATGTAAATTAGAGTGCCCTTTTGACCCTAAAGCTAAAAAATTTTAAAATTAAGAGACAGATAGAAAAAGCATAACTTACCAAAGACATATACAAATTATTAGTTATCCTTGTTCAGAATTCAGCTTCTTTTGTTCTTAAGACTTATATCTTATGGTAAACAATAGCTCTTGGCCAGTTTCCAGTCACTTGGGGGAAACTTTAGGTTATAATTATGCTTTATGGCTTCTTTTAATTAAAAGAAGAAACAAACTAACAAACAAAAACCAAACCCAAACCCCAAACTTTCATATTGCCAATAATTTTCTTGGGTCTAAATGTTTTCATTAAAATAAATATTGTACCAATGTAAAAATTTAGTTCTGAAGAAAATGTGCCTGATCTTTAGGATTTCTTATATGTGAATATATTTCACAGAGATACATGATTGTCTATATAGGTTGTTTGTTTCAAGATTTGGCCACAGTATATTTCCTATGTAAATTGAAAGCAGTATTAGTCTACTTATGAGTATGTTTACATGTTATTTTTTGCATTGGATGTAAGTTGAAAGTTGATGACATCTATTTTGTATGCAGCTGTCTGTTTTCAGTAGAGGAGGAAGTACAATCAATTCAGCATGACTGGATTACTATAAATAGTTCTAGAAAGTACCTTAATTTCCTCTTCACATTTATTTTTGTCATATGTTTTACTGACTCTTTAAAAATCTGTATGATGTAATCAAAGTTGAGTGTTATATTTTGATTTTAAAAATTTGAAATTACAACACAGGGTGGTGCCTGTACTTGAGAAAAGTAACAGTAAAATGGAGCCCATCTTATCCAAAAATTTTGGGCATGTTTTGCTCATAATTTTTTAGAGAGGTAAAGAATTTAATTATTGCAGATAATAGTGATGAAATACTCTTGTGCTGTAACCTTAAAAAGTTATTTTGGCAACTAAATAGTACATTTCTGCATTGATAGGAAAAAATACAGATTTCAGTCCTATTTTTTTTTTTTTGCTTCTTGTGGAAGCTAATTAGATTAAAATGGTATTACCATATTTCTAAAGTAATATTAATTTCTAGGTGAAAAAGTTGAAATTTTAAATAGGGTAGTTGTGTTTTCTAAGTGTATCATCATCCGCTGAACTAGTGTGACTTGCCTGCTTCTAACTAGGTATGAAAATCATGCATTTTGTGAGTCAGGTACGTGCAGGCTGCAATAATAGGTGATACATATTTCATCTGAAAAGGAATCACCTTTCAAACAACTCGGTTTTTCCCTGATGAGCAAACCCCATACAGCCTGCTCTCCTATGGCTTTACTGCTCACTGGCGTTAGCCCTCCTCCCTTGTCCTCCTTCAGTCCCATCCTTTCTCCCCACAGATCTCTCCTTTAATGGCTTGGCACTTGGAGACTAGCTGGTCCAAAGTCATGTAGCTGGCAGCCAGGAGAGCAGCCACCCGCAGATAAGCCCAACGGAGTGCTTGTCTTTGGGTGGGTAACAACTGACGCGAGTGACTGCTCGCAGCCATCTAACCTTGATTGTGCTGATCTGGTTTAGCAGCTCTGTTTTAGGGACTTGGTTGAAGCTTATTAATGAAGTTATTAATGGATAACAAAGGAAAACACTCAGACCATCCAAAAGCATTTTTACTTTTAAAAAAAATTTTAGCTGCGTACTGCTTGGAGCTTTAAAAACACCAGCGTTTTTTTTTCCACCTTACCCGTGAAAGGGCATGCGTTGTTATTCCAAAGTAACTTTTCTGTTAGAAATATTTTCCTACTTTTTGAAAATCTTTTCCTTTGTTGTAACCGTAACCTAAAACTTTATAAAAAGTGGGAAAAGTCTTAGATTTTCATGCTGAGTCACTGTTATTTGCTTTCAAAATTGGGCAGTTCAGCAATGTGTTCTTGTATTGGTGTAACAGCATCGTTTATGTGTACAACAAGACCGGGTAGATCAGTTTCGCGTTTACAAAATATCAAGTAGCTGTAGCTTAGTTTTTCCACAAACGCAACTGAAGTATGATACTGGATTGATACTAATTATTTTGCTTTGTGTTTTTGATTGATACTATTTCTATCTTTTGCTTGGAATTATTTCACCTAACTGCCTAAACTCTGGTGGGTTTTACCCCAAACTTTGGTGGGTTTTGTATGTGGTTTGGGGCTTTTTTTGGTTGTGGGTGTTTTTTTTTGTTTGTTTGTTTGATTTTGGATTTTTAGTTTGGTTTAGTTGGGGTTTTTGTTGTTTTTTTGGTTTTGTTTTGGGGTTGGTTTTTTTTTTTAGTAAAAGGCTGTCAAGTCTATATTTTACTTACCTTACTAAGAAAGTAACTTCCAGTAGAGCTGTAAAAAGGTCATATGTTCCAGCTGAGAAAAACATTAGCACTGATTGTTCCCGGGGACTTGATTCTCACTGTTCTAAGTGGCAAGTAAGTTTTCCATCATTTGTGCCCATGTCAGGGGAAGATGACAAGCCATTTAGCTATATAAAAGCTGGATGTTACGGAGTGTGCCTTCCTGTTACAAAACTTGCTGCCACCCCTAAAATCAAAATAGATGAGAGTGTGTGGAAGACATCAGGAACAATGGTACAAGGGAGTATGCAATTAAATAAATGTGCTGGAATGTAGATTGATTGGGTTGGTTCTCCACAGAAATAAAGCTATGAACTTTGCTGTCCCTAAAAGCATCTTACTGAGTGAGTTCAAAACCTGTCACTGGTGAGCTCGCTCGTTTGAGTAGAAATAACTGTAGGTGACCTGTCTGAGAGCAAGCACATGCCAGAAGCTGACTTAAGAGTAGGATAAGCCAGTGATGTTTCACAGATGCATCTTTCCATAAAAGAAAGTTGCTTGCTTTTGCAGCTCTCTATGCTAGCTAGATACCTGGGTGGTTTGATTTCTCAAATTGAGTCCTTTAAAAGGGAGGAAAGGCAAGTATACCAGAGAAACTTTTTTTTTTTTTGGGTCTCCAAAACAGGAGTCATCATCTGGTTTTTTGCTCTATGTGCAGACTCATCCTTTTTCTACTTCATATTGACCAAGGTAGCTTTCACTATGAACTGGGAAGTCTTGATTAAGTGAAGTTTTTAGAAAGTTAAACAGCTTTGTATGCTTGACACATTGAGATAAGGTGTTTAATGTACAATGACAGTACCTTCAAGTTTATTTTTAGTAAAATGTAAGTACTTCAGAATTTGCAAGTGCTGAGCAGAGCAGTTGTCACTCTGAAAGTTTACAGTGGCAAGTTTTAGCGAGTACTAACTCAGAATGGGGAGGAGACATCAGGAAACTGGGGATATCTTTTAGTTGATCTGTTCACCATGGTGACTTGTGTGAATGAAACAGTGTATTTGGTAGATCTTGTTTGTATTGAAGGAGTTCATCCATCTACATTGTCTACATTGCTGCATGTCCTTCTAGTGTGTAAACATTGCTAAATTTTGGGGGCCTAGATAATACAGAATAGAAGCATGTAGATATTTCTGCTGTAAATTAAAATGTAGTACATTTTACTCTGTGTGTGGTGTTTTTCCATGTTGAATAAGTAATAGTGTGGACCTTGCCACTGAATTCTGTTAAG
Source organism: Eurypyga helias (assembly GCF_000690775.1). Lineage (NCBI taxonomy): Eukaryota > Metazoa > Chordata > Aves > Eurypygiformes > Eurypygidae > Eurypyga > Eurypyga helias. The sequence continues at coordinate 7,429 of NW_010229975.1, read as the reverse complement.
TCATGTGTTTCATAAATTCATATTAAAGTCACTTTTCTAATATCTGTGATGGTGATCTTTTAAGTGGCCTAAACCACTCCTTTGACTACATTGGTATAATCAGCAGGATCCTAAATCAGGATTCGTGACAGTGTGCCACCCAGTCTTTGAAAGTACATGTTTGGAAATAGCTGAGTAAGGGCAAAGCAAATGCCAAACAATTGCCCATTTCCTGAAATCTTTGGACAGAATTTGGCGCTCTGTATTCCAGTACCACAGCAGGTTAAGTGCAAAGAAGTCTTCATATATTCATAATTGTTTTTTCTAAGTGTTCAGTACAGTGGGTTCCAGAGCAAGAGAGCTAGACCTGGCCATTTGCCCACATGCTGGCCACACCAGTGTCTTAGAACCCACTTACTCCAGGTGGTCTTGCTGGTTTTGCCTGATGGTACATCTGAAGTGAGGATTTCCTAATAACTGGAAGATGAATGAAGTTGTTGAATCTGGAGTGGAACTTTCTAGGTGGAGCAGGGTTCTTTCTAGATGGAGCTGTTCTAGGTGGAGCAAAGTTTCCCCTCTCTGTACATAGTCCACCAGAGGGAGATGAACACTAAAATTTGGAAGAAGAGCATAAGGCATAGGGTTTGGCTAGCTCAGCCTTTTTGCATCTGAGGGTGCAATACCTTGTTGCCAACCCTGTGTGTCAGAATCAAGACGTGGAGTGGTGGGTTGTTTCTTGTACTCTTGAATAAAGGGCAAGGCCCTCACTGTATTTTTAACTTCCTGCTGCTCTAGCTTTCCTCCAGTAAAACCATGTAGGAAAGAGAATGGTAGTGATACTGCTGCAGATTGTCTTAAACCTTTCTGCCTGCATGGCCTGAGGCTTTTGTGATTGGTTTAACTCTAAGGTATATCTTCGGTGTGTCTGGGTTGGTCTGTGTGGATGAGTCCAGACAGATTCCAGTTCATTTGCTTGAACTTGGCAGGTTGTCTGGACACGGGACTTCCATACTTTTTAAAACGCAACAGTGTTGAACTGTGCCTGAGCTGATAACCTGGCTGAGAGGAATGTTTTCATTACCTTGACGCTAGTGACACAATAATGGAGCTACATTGTCTAGGCTGAAGCTGCCTGGACTCCTGCCAGTGCAGAAGTTTGTTGGCAAAGGAGTTTGTCTGTCAGCGTATAGCCATATAGGCATTATAGGCATATCCTCGGTCTCAAGGGCAAGTGTGTTACTCATTCCTGTTTGGTTTGAAAAACTATCGAGATGAAGAGGTTCTGTATGTTCAAGAGACCAACAGAATTTTAAAAACCTTATTTGCCACTAGTGGCTGCTATAGAATTTAGAGTATAACGTTCTTTGCAGTGTCAGTCCATAAAATGTAACACGGAGAGGCTATATTTGAACAAAAGGTTGTATGTCTTAGAGTCTTTTTAGCATGTTCAGGAAAAGGAAGTCATATTAAATGCCTTTTTGGGGCATCAGTCTTGTTCCAAACCTCTTAGTTTAATAGTAAGTTCACTTAAATCTGTTGTCAACCAGTATCATTTTCCCAGCAGTCAAACATTTTAATTGAAATGAGGATCTTTCCTTAAAACTTAGTATTTAACTCAAACAATTTTTAACAGCTTGTCATTCTTAAAGAGCATATGTCGTGATAAACTTCCTTCAGTTATATGTCCCATCTTTAGAAACTGAAGGCAGATTTTTGTTTTCTGAGGTTTATTTTGTTTTTTTAATATTCCATCTTATCAGTGATCAAGTGATCCTATAATTTGATTTTTAGTGTGACCCATTCCTTTTCCTATGCATTGAATGGAAGAAATATGTAGATTCTACCTTGTTTTAAACCTCTGTTTTTAATGGCTGATCCTGCACATTATCCAGGCAAACTTTAGTATCTTACACAGCAGTGTATCTCTGTGTCTATTCCTGTTCTTCATATTTGTTTACCTGAAATCTGCTGGTTTTATAATAGTGATGTCAGCAGTTCTGTCCAACTCTTCAGATAAATAGATTGCCCAGAACAGAATGGAAATGAACATCTGAGGATGTTCAGACTTGCCAATAAAATAAATTGTTGACTTCTACTCAAGGATATGTTTAGCACTTCCTTAAGAAAGGAAAGTCACAGGTTTTATAGCTGAATATACTGGATATGGAAACTTTCTTGACTGAGAGAAGTTGAAAAGACTGAGCTTCTCCTGCTATGTGATTCTGATAGCAGAGTACAACTGTGATCGGGTTTTACAGATGTGCCTGTGGTGTTCTAAATGCAAGCTGATTAGGGGTACCTACGAATAATGCACCATAGGTGCTCTCATGTTCTTTAATGATTTATTTTTAACACTGTTAAGACTACAGTAACTTTCATTTTATCTTGGTCTAAGTTTTTCATATTACTATCTAACAAATAAAACCCAAAACGATCAAGTTGGAGGGAGGACAGGACAGTGTTTTCCCCCCTTCTTGGTGTTTAATATAACATAGCAAAATTAGCCAGGTTGGTAGGGCTTGATGTAGAAGTCTTGTAAGTTTTCCATTAACTGGAAAGTCCTTTAGAGGTCAACTTTAAAGGTAAAAGAGTTAAAGTTGTATACAACATGTTGTAAATAGTTGTCAGGTATATTTACATTTGATTTTTGCCATGGTATTTCTGGCCAACTGCTGATTTTAGGAGAGCCACTAAAATGGCAGATGTGAATATTTTGAAGGACTCTTTTTGGGGATTGATTTTTGGTTTTTGTCTTTGTTTGCTCAAGAGATGTTCTTTGACAGCACAAATCTGCTGTAGTGAATGGTTGTACAGTTTATCTGTAATAGTTCAGTCTGTCTTTACTAAAGATCTTGTCTGATTCTTTATGGTTTGTTTGATATTAAGGACTGCATTTATCAACTTGGAAGGTATGGGGGAATCCAGGCTCTCACCACTAATTGTTTCCCTCTTAGACTTTTATCCTGACTAGTGAGTTTTATGTTTTGTTTTATTGTAAATTTATATGGTAAACCACATTAGTTTTCCACTACATCCTGTGATAAGCATGTTTAGCTACCAAAGAACCTCATTCTTGATGTTTTCTTTCACTTTTGTGTTCAGCTGCTCCTGAATAACATACTAAAAATAAACTAACTTTAACTGAGATCTCTTGTTGACATTTGTGTTCAATGAGTCATTGTAGTGTGTTGCTATATGATTAAGATCTATTTTGGCTTTTAATCACACATCCTTGTGGTGTACTCTTGAAAACAAGTCATTGAATGTTGAAAATTCTGATTTCTGTCTTTCCGATTTATTGAAGTCAGCATCTCTGTTTAATATTAAACTCAGTAGCTGTCTGGTTTCTGAATGTATCAGGACACAGCTACAGTGCGGTTTTTTTTTGCACTAAAGGCTCAACACTTCCATCAGCAATGACATGGATAGTTTCAGTGACCCAGTACTGACTTTGTAATAGACTAAACAGGAATTTTCATTGAAGTGCACCAATTAGGGATCCTTTTGGTGCTTTGCAAGAAGAAGACATCTAGAATCTAGACTTCAGCTAATCAATTTCAAATTAAGCAAATGAGAGAGACTTGTCGTAAGACCTGTGGTTTTTTTAAAGTACGATTTTTAACACACAATGTTAAACTTTCTGTAAAAGGGCTGATATAGAGCATAGAGAAAGAATATCAATAAATCATTTGCCAAATAACATATGCGGCAATTTGTATAAATTTATAGAGAGAATTTACTATTATCTATGACATTTGACATCTTGCATACTATTTTAGCATAAGCTGGTGGATAGTTTTTGTTAGTCCGTGGTTCCATGGTCGTTTTCTTACACTCCTGTACGTGTATCCCCTGAAAAGTGGCAGCCACATACGTTCCCCGTGCCAACATTGCTGTGTGGCTACACCCAAGTTGGATCAGAGAACTGATTGACTTAATCAGGTACAACGAGAGAGTCTGGCCTGAGGGCAATGAGGCAGTCTGGCTGGGATGGGGATGCGGGTGGAGGGGTGGGGTGACAGCACAGCTGATTTCAGCTGCAGCTTGCACTCAGTGTTGGCTAAATTGATTGTGAAACCAGCCCTCAAGATAAACCTATAGATCATAATGCATATGCATTACTACATTTTTGTAAATAAACATGCAGTGAGGAAAATCTAGTGCTTCTTATAAAATTATTATTACAGTTACCTGAATTTTCATAGGAAAAGTTGCTGTTTTGCACAAGTGTGAATTAGAAAATGTGAGTAAGGAATGCAGGAGAGGCTTCTTTTCAACAGTAGTTCTTTTTCTGAAAACTGGTCACTTTTAAAACTCAGCATAGAAATAAGTAATTAGAAATATCTCATAGAATTAAGTGGACAATATATTCAACAGAAATGAAAAATCAGTTTAAGTTAGTATACTATGACTCTGTTGATTCCACCAATACAGTTATTCTGTAGTTAGCATTCTTCATGGTCTGGCTTGCTGCTCTTGCTGAATTTCCTCGGTTTTGTATTACCCACCTAGATCCATCGGGCTAAATCAGTGATGAGGTTAAGACCATGATATATTTATGCACATCTCAGGTCCATTAGAGTCTTGCTCAGAATGTTCTGTAGGTGCAAAATTCTGTCCAGGCACAGTTTAAGGCAAATACGAACCTTGGTTTCTTAGTAAGTAATATATTGTAAGCAACTGTAAGACTCTTGGTATGAAGTCAGAATTTTTTTTCCATAAAGAAATCTTACTGTCTGAAAAGTCCTGAAAAGTCATTTATTTGTGGTTCACCTTGTCAATTTGTGTATCACTAATGGTGTTTTTCATTAAGTTTTTTTTTTGTGGTGTTTTGGGTTTTTTTTTAATTCTTGTTTTATTGTTGCACCATTTTCAACCTTGAGAACTCTTTTATTTTCCTAAACTGGTTTGCTGTAAAGATTTCTAGCAGATGCATTTAACAGTTTAAATCCAGGACATACTGCTTCATAGGAAGTCTTGCAAAATTAGAGAGCTATATGCAGGAAAATCCCTGTAAAACTAACTGCTTTCTTGCACTGTCCTTCAGTGCTGTACAACATATTTCAAGGGAACCAAAGTTAGCGCAGCTGTAAGGTTAAAGTATGTATGTATGTATGTATGTGGGAATGTCCTCCCCATCTCAACTGTAAAGGAGTTGCTGCTCTGTTGTACTAGTGATTTCCATTACCATTTTAATTTTCTCTTTATAAAACTTACTGCATGGAATCAGCTTTGTGCACGTTTCTTTAAGACAGTTTTTAATCACGTATTTGTGCTTTGCAGCTTTGTTTCAAATCACACAAATGGAGCAGATTCTTAAGTGTCAGCAAAGATGTACGTATTCATGCACTTTTCATATGCATGGCATTATACCTCTCTTTACAGGGATGGTAGAACTGTTTGGAAAAATATAAAATCAGTATTTTGTGAGTTTTTTAAAAGAAGAAGGTTGTCTGATTTGGCTAGTTAGTTGATTGCAGCTTCCTGTTAAGTGACAGATCATGTAGAAATCTGTCTTCACCAGTCTGTTAAATACAGAGGAAAAAGAATGTATTCCTTAACACTGAAAAAGCACAGTTTTTTGGGTGGGTTGTGGGTTTTGATTTTTTTGTTTTGTTTTTAGATATCTATTTGACACATAGAGAATGTACATTTTTAATCGACCAACATAACGCTTTAGGTTTCAGTCTAATTCTACATACGAAATTCCAGCATTCACAAAACTCTGATCACAGAGCATGGCAGACAGAATTTCTCATCTATTGCCAATGCTCACTAACCTAAAGAAGCCATGCAGGTACTGACACCATAGTTTCAGTCTTGATCAGACACACTTTAAAAGACTATTGTAGTTTGTCAAGAATTAAATCTCACTTTGAGAAATACATGTACTTTAAAAATCTGTAACCAGTTCAACTTAGTGTGCAAGTAGCAAATAAATGAAACTACAGAATGAAAGAAAAATCACCTCCACTTTACTGTATAAACAATGTTCTTATAGAGCATTGCTCAAGTAATAAATCTTCATATTTACCAAACTTTCATGTAATAAAAATAGATGTCCAGCTGATAAGAGTTTGGTTTTTATAGCTTCATTTATGGCCCTATCACTATCCACAGAACTCAGAGTGTAATAAAAAACTCCCAGAAGTAGATCAACTGAGTTACAGTGTAATGCAATAGTGCTGGGCATGGTGGAGGAGTGATTACACTGTGTCTGAGCACTCCTCCTGGCCAGGCATTAGAGGAAGGGACATGGGATTATTTTCTGACCATCTAGTTCTGAAGTTCTTGCTGAAGCAAACCACTTTTTTGGGGGGAGGTTCAAGGGGGGAGATTTTATTGTGTTAGTACAGGAACTATAGCTTGAAAAGAAACAGTCCGTTAGAGGGAAATAGAAGGTAATAAACTGGTTTAATTTCTCCTTTGGACATGGACATGTTAAAGGCCAAAGTAAGACATTTTTCGCTTTAGGGATGGAATAAAAGAAGTTGTACGTAGCTTTTAGAAAATTGCAGCTGCACTTACTTGTTCCCTTTTTCATCCCATCCCTTCAGTCTTTGTAATAGAAGCTATATTTCACTTCTGATTTAAACAGAATTGTTGCACAGTAGTAATTCCCATTTGTCAATAACTTTGTTTTGTCTGGCAGCCAACTTTATGATGGGGTGTTACGGAAAGTGTGTGCCTGTCACAGAATGTCCCTGCCCCAAGGATTTGTCATCTGAAAGACAGCTAAATGTTGCACAAATGAAGAAAAAGATGAAAGATTGTGAAATTTTTTTAAAATAAAGTTGAGGTGGTTGTGGCTAAATGGCAACCTGGTGTACATGTGCCAGGGAGCAGAATTTTGGGAATTGTCTTGAAAACTCTTGTGACTTTTGTTTTGTAATTTTTGCTACGCATGGCTGATGGCATCTGTGAGTTCATCAGAGAAACCAGCTGATGTTATCTTCATGGGTACATTGGAAAAGACAAATAGCAGCAATGCAAATGGTGGAGGCTTATTCAGAGGAAGGAGCTAATGTGTAAAGGTTGGCAGTGAGGTGTTTTCAGAAAAGGAGCTCACAGTGATTTTGGTAATCACAATAATTTGGTAATTGAGTTATCTGGGGCAAGTATGCATGGTTGTAGATGAAGTGATGCCCACGCCACGCATAAGGGCAACTTGTAGAGACTAGTGATGGCTGCAGATTTTTGTTCATTACATAGAGACTTTTTCATTATAGTATTACTATATTAACTGATAGAGTGAGTTGCCAGCTGTCACAGATTTAAAACCAATTTTCTCAACCTGACTTGTCTCAGCAGATAGTTTGAGACCTGTCGATTGCATGGGCTTTGGATTATCATCCCCCAGACTAGCATATGCTTCAAAAACTGGCTTTTTGAACTGAATTTTTACCTGTGAAATTTTTTTCTAACTAACTGTCGTGGTTTAACTCCGGCT